>NC_092878.1:128947578-129247578 GCF_028372415.1 Notamacropus eugenii
ATATGGCAGCCAGAAAGTGAATCTAGTTATAAGCCGCAATAAGAATAGTGTCGTGTCTGCAAGACAGCCAGTTATTTTCCATGTTTTACAGGTGAGGAAACTGAGGCAAACAGCTGTCAATGACTTAACCAGTGTCACACAGCTAGTAACATTATAAAAATGAACTCTTTTGAAAGACTTGTGAACTCTTATCATTGCAGTGATCAACTAAAATTCCAGAGGATCACTGGTGAAGGATGCGCCCCACTTTCTGCCAGACTGAAAATGCCCTTATATTGTCTTTATATATTGACACCCTTTTATTGACCCTAGGTTGGTTCACAGCTTTTCACAAACCTACCCTGACTTTGAGGAAACCAAAAGAAAACTGCAAAATTCTTCACTGGAAAAAAAGATCCCCAACATAAAGGAAACGTCACATCTTTGAGGGAGTCTATCTCAGGGCCATTATTGAAGACCAGATTGTTTTGGGATGTGGGGAAGTGAAGGGAATTGACAGACCTCTGTGTTTGGAGAAGTCAAGTCAATGCTAATGGCAGACAGGGAAGGAGAAATACAAATTATTGATTTCCAGGGTACAGAAGCTAGCAGTGTCAGTTTTCATTCCATTGGATATATATGTAGTGTTCACGTACATGCTCTCAAAAACTAGGAGAGGAGGAAATCCCCACCCATTTCAACCTCGATTCTGAGACATGCTCTGACATCTGTCCCATCCTTAAAAAGCAATAAAGCTTTGTTTGCTAGCAGCATAGCTTTTAAAAAAAAGAAAACAGAATTCTGCATTTTTATAAAACTTACTTTAAAAAATATTTCAAACTGAATAGTCATGAGAAGCCCACATTATCAAAAATTCACATGGCATCTCCAGCACCGCCAGCTTTCCATGCCTTTTCTGTTTTGGCATCTGTTTTCAGCAGGGTGTTTTATGTCCTTTCCTGAAGTCAGCTTTTCCTTTTCCCCATTGGGTTATTTAGTTGGGTCCTGGCTCTGGAGGGACGTGTTTAGCAGATAGCCATGCTGATCTCTGCTGTTCATTGTTTAACTTGGCCTTATCCCCCTTACAATCTCCCTCAGCCCTTCTCCTGGGTATGGTAATAATGATTGTGACATGGAGGGCAGGAGACTTGGCAGCCCCAGAGTCTGGGCATGGGATGTGGTAACTGGTCCAAGGGTTGCTCCCACCTTTTCTTTCCCCCCCCATTTCTATTATAACTATGGTTCCTTTTCCCCATGACATGGTTGGAATATTTCAAAAGGATTTGTTTTCCCAGGAAAATAAATAGAAAGAGAAATGAATGAGTGTTAAAATTAAGCCCAGGTTTCTTTAGGATAGAGCCTACCCGCAGACTAGCTTGATCAGCAGAGCTCTGGGAGCACTTTGCCCTGGTTCTTTCTCCTCTCTGGAATGGAAGAGGGGGTGCTAGATCTTTGAGCCCACAGTAGTTTGGGGAGGGTGGCATTTCTCCCAGGTCTGTTTTGGTTGTTTTTTTAAACCTTGTTTTTGGTTATCAACTCCCAGGTCAGCACTGTTGACTTTGAACTATGTTTTGCTTTCTTTCGGGAGGAGGAAGCGACTTCCCTATCTGGCCCTAAAGATTCCTTCCTCCTTAATCTCAGGCCTTCTTCCATTGACCTTACAGATATACTTCTTTACTCTTCTGTGACTATATTTATGTGACTTTATGTCTCCAAAACTTCTACAGGTCTGACTTTTTTGCTGGTAGATTGCCTGACTCTTATTTATTATCCTGTTGTTGAGGCTATTTCAGACCATCTATAAGAATATATATATTCTTTAAAAAAAGCATTTTTTTCAATAGCTAGTATTTTTTCCTTCCATTTCTCTACTCTCATAGGAAGAAAAATCCAGCAAATAAACCCTTATAAATGAATAAGTATAACCAAGCAAAACATCTTCCCACATGAACTATGTCTGAGAATGCATCTCCTTCTGCATTTAGCCCATCACCTACGTCAGGGGTTGAGGAGCATATTTTTAAGAAATATATTTTTCTTTATTTTGTTGACTATCATTTTTATATGACTATTGACTTTCATTTTTATAAAGTTGGCTCAATTACTTGTAAAATTTTCTTAAATTCATTTTTAAAAATTTTGAGTTCCCAATTCTCTCCCTTCTACCCCTTCTCTCCCCCTTGAAAAGACAAGCAATATTATATCCATTATACATGTAAAGTAATGCAGAATATATTTCAATATTAGTCATGTTGCAAAAGAAAACATGTTACAATATTGCTGTTCCTGTGTACAATGTCCCGGTTTTGCTCACTTCACTCTGCATCAGTTCATATGACTTCCTAGGTTTTTCTGAAGCTATCCTGGTCTTTATTTTTTAAAGCACAATAGTATTCCATCACAATCATGTACTACAACCTTGTTCAGCCATTGATGAGCATCCTCTCAATTTCTAATTCTTTGCCACCACAAAAACAGCTGATATGAATATTTTTGTCCAAATAGGTCTGTTTCCCCTTTTGTTTGATGTCTTTAGAATATACACCTATAGGAGTGAAAAAGCATATAGTTTTATAGCCCTTTGGGCATAGTTCCAAATTGTTCTTTAGAATGGTTAGATCAGTTCACACCTCTACCAACAGTATATTAGCGTCCCAATTTTTCCTCACCCCCTCCAACATTTTTCATTTTTCTCTTCTGTCATGTTAGCCAATCTGGTAGATGTGAAATAGTAACTCAGAGTTGTTTTAATTTACATTTCTCTGTTCCATAGTGGTTTAGAGCATGTTTTATATGATTGAAAGTTTTGATTTTTTTCTTCTGAAATCTGCCTGTTCATATCTTTTGACCATTTATCATTTGGAGAGTGATTTTCATTTTTATAAAGTTGGCTCAATTCCTTATATATTTGAGAAATGAGACCTTTATCAGAGAAAGCTGGATACTTTTTTTCCTCTAATTTCTTCCTTTCTTCTGATTTTGACTGCACTAGTTTTGCTTGTGCAAAAAATTTAATTTTTATGGAATTAAAATTATCCATTTTATGTCATGTGATCCTATTTCCAGTTTGGTCATAAACTCTTCCCTTATCCAGAGATCTAATAACTGCATATTTTCATGTTCCCCTAATTTTTGATATCACCCTTTATGTCTAAATCATCTATCCATTTTGACCTTATCTTGATATATGGCATCAGATGGTGTCTATCTCTAGTTTCTGCCAAACTGCTTTCCAGTTTTCCCTGCAACTTTGGACGTTTTTGTTGACCAAATACTAGATTACTGTGGTCATTTACTCCTATGTATTGTGTACCTAATCTCTATTATATGTTTATAATATATACATATTATACTATATATAATATATAATAATATATTTTATATGATGTATAATATATAATAATATATATGTGATATATAAATATTATTATATATAGCAGGTTAGGTATTCCCCTGATCCACTACTCTATTTCTTAGCCAGTACCAGACTGTTTTCCTGATTCCCAGGGAGCATGTTTCATTATTCTCTGGAATCATGACTGGTTAATTTTTTTAAAGTTGTTTGTGTAAAATGATTTTCTGTTTCTGTTTGCTTCCATTCACATCTGTTCATCCAGTTCTGCCCAAGTTTCCATTACGTTCACTAACTGTAGTTTTAGTCGTTTCCCAGTGGACGGGCACAACATTAGTTTCTAGTTCTTTGCCACTCTAAAAATAGATCCTACCGATGTTTTTGTACATATTTTTGTACATAAAGAAGACCGTGAATTTTTCACATTTGCTGTTCTAAGTTAGTACCTGGGGCAGAAGAGTGTAAGCTCTTTGAAGATAAGGACTGTTTCATTTTTGTTCTTGTAGTTCTGGTACCAGCTTGGGGCCTGGCACATAATTCATGATTAATAAATGTTGAGTTTAATTGAACTGAATTGTGAAAGGACGTGTAGACCTTATAACTGGTATTACCTTTGTCCAGGGTTTTACATTGTCACCTTGTAAGAGCCATAAAGGAACTCCTTTTTTTACTATTTCAAAATCTGTTCTTCATTTGGGGTTGCTTATAAATCTCAGTGTCCTATTTGGGAGGGACTTCTTGAGCTCTCAACTCATTTCCAGAATAAACATGATTGACACAGCCTAGAGGCCTGTACCTCTCATGATGCAAGATTCCCAACTATGGCCTCTCCTGCAGGTTTTCTTTAGTTATTCTCATCAGCATCCCAAGAGTTATCTTACAGAACCTGATTATTCTGACTTTACAATGTTAAAATGACTTAGCATATTACCCAAGATAACTGACACAGTGCACAGATTGAGACTTTTTTTTTTTGACATGACCAGTGCAGCAGTTTGCTTTGCTTGACTATCCATGTTTGTAACAAGGATTTTGGGGCTTTTTTGCTTTCTCAATGGGGGTGGGAAGGGTGGGAGAAGTAGCAGGGAGAGAATGTATATCTGAAAATTAAAAAACAATCATTTAGCATCTTCAGTAACATATACATATATACGTGTGTATATATAGATAGATATGTAAGCACATCTATCTATCTATATACATGTATACACACATATGTATATTTTCCACCAAGGGAACAAGAGTCATTACCTAACAATTTGTTTCAAACTAGATGGCGGATGGATGGGTGGAGGGGTGGGAAAGTGGGAAGTTCTTGCTATCTCAGCTTTGGATCTAGGAGAATAATCACCAACTTTCAGTAATTTCAGGCCTGATTTTCCAGTTTGAGGTTTGCCCATACCCTTTGACTTCTTTGTTTTTGCTTCCCTCCCCCTGCCTTTTGGCATTTCACCACTTAAAGAAGAAAGGAGTGAGGGAAAGGCAGCATCAGCCTCTTTTTCTGCCTTAGCTGTTCTGACCCAAGATCAGGCTGGAGAAGAAGTTCAAACCTGTAGCTAAAAATACATGCAGTCTGTTTCATCTGCCTGTGTAATCCCTAGGCCCCCATTAGCATGGATAATTGGCAGTTTACAGTATTGTAAAAGTCAGTAAGAGGAGGCCATTGAGTACGGGCAGCTGCTCTGGACTCCTTCCTTTTTCGGCAAGAGTGCTACGGCCATTGGGGGCCATAAGTACTGACTCTGCAGCTTGTTGACAAAATGCCCTTGCTGGGACTTTTTATTTGGTGGAGACATTGTCTTCTGGGACAGACTTTCCCCTCATTAATATCTGTCTCTTGGTTCAGACGTGGTACTGATGGTGTGAGAATCTTTCATTATATCCTCATTCTTCCCTCATCCCTTGAATAAGCCAAAGTGCTCCCTAGGGCAAGATGTAGATGTCATCAGGAAACCAATTTATTTTAGATATTAAATGTTAAGAGAAGCCACAAGGGGTAGTAGATGGTGAGCTGACCTAGGAGTCAGAATGACCTTCGTTCAGATGTCCCTTTTATATTTCCGCTTGGGTAGTCCTGAGTAATTTGCTTAATCTCCCTGGGTGTCAGTTTCCTCATCTTTAAATGAAGGCATTGGATACCTGTGAGATCCCTTTTAGCTTTGCATCTATGGTCCTGTGATGCCACCTTTCACTCATGCTGGCTGTGTGACCCTGGGTAGTCACTTAACTTCTCAGTACTCTAACGTCACTCTCTTAAGACCCCGCTATTGTCAGAACATTTTCAGGTTTGCATTGTTAAAGGGGGTTTCCTCTTGGGATCTCCTTTCTCAAGGAGATCATGGATTTGTACTCCCCAAACCCAACCAAACAAAAACCAGATAAAATGGCATCAGGCTAATTTTGCCTCCCCTCTTTCTCTTTTTCAGTTAAGTGGGTCGAGGACTGTTAAGTTGCATGTTTCTCTACTAAGAATCTTGTGAGGTCCATGACTGCATTTGACAAGTGAATATGCTTACATAGACCTGTTGGTTCCTTTTTTGGCAATATCACAATTCAAATTCTTTTACTGTTACTCTCAAGACAACTGCTTATGGATTTTTTTAAAAATTCAGTTTGGTCCTTGTCCTCATTCCAGAAATGAACCACAGAGAGGGGATGAGCCCCACAGAATAAAGACAGGAGCTAGGAGGACTCCCAGACACTTTGGTTGGTACAAAATTGGAAAAATACAGACTTAAAGTCATTGACTAATTCTGCAGAAATATGATAATTAGAATGTTTCAGAGCCAGCCAACTCCACAGGAACAGTGTCATAAATGATGTCATGATGAGACTTTTCGGCTTCATGGTGATACCTAACGTTCTCTTGTATTGAAGATTTAATTAGGAAACATCCTTGGTTGGGGTGCCAGGATAGCTTCCCATCAGAGCATGAGGCAGCATGGAACAATGATAAGATTGTTGGATTTGGGGTCAGGAAAAATCTTGGTTCACATCCCACTTCTAATACTTAGATGTGACAATAGGAAAGTTCTCTGATCCTCAGTTTCTTTTCCTGTAAAATGAGGATGATTGTGCAACAGAGGTGTTGTGAGTAAAAAAAAAATGTGTAAAAATTATAAATCTTAAGAAATCTGTCAGTCTTATCATTTAACCTCTGATGGTCCTAAATATAATGAATGACTGAAGGTGTCTTTTTCAGGTGAGAGTACACCGGTGGAACTCTCTGGAGCCCGTATGCTCTCATCAGACTGAATACTTGGTAGTGAAGGCAGGACAGGCAGCCCCCCTCTACAAGGAGCCGGTGGTGGAACTGCTGAAAAGGTGCGGCCAGTGCACAAGACAAAGCTGTGTCATCTCCTTTGACCTGACAGCTGGTGATGAACTCTCAAGCCCTACTAACTACCACTTTCTGTCCTCCCTGAAGGATGCTGTAGGATTGGAGAAGGCACAGATCACTGTGAGTACCCACTGTCTTAAAGTTCCTAAAGGGATATTGAGGTTACCTCTGGAGAAAGGTAGCTCCTCCTCCACAGCAGAACCATAACTGAGGGGTGGCAGGTAGAGCTTTGTCCCAGAGTACCTGTGTGGGGAGTGTACTTCCTTGGCCCGGGGAAGAGAAGAGAGAGAGACTCCATGTTCCTTGTGGGTCATTTTGGGGATAAAAAAACAGGTAGGGGCAGGGTCCTTTGATGAAAGATACTATTCCCAGAGAGCCTGGGGATGAGTTTGTGGGGGCTCTTGGATCACTTTCTACCATCGAGATAGAGCCTTTGAGGGAACTTTGTAGGTGGTTAGTTGGCACAGTAGATAGAGCGCCAGGCCTGGCATCAGGAAGACTTGTCCGAATCCATTCCTAGGCACTTACTATTGTGACCCTGGGCAAGTCACTTAACCTTTGTTGGCCTCCATTTCCTCATCTATAAATTGGGAATGGTGTTAACACCCACTTCCCAGGGCTGTTATAAGGATCAAATGAGTTAATAATGATCAAACATTTGGCACAGTACCTGGCACATGGGAAGCTCTATATAAACATTGGATATCACCATCATCAGCATCAGTATTGTTATTAGCACAAGTGGAGGTGTCCTCTGGTCCTCTTTCTTCCTGGGAGAAAGGGGAAGTCATGGACATTACAGCTTGTTCCTCCTTTGGAAAGGGGGAAGGCAGTACATCTCCCCATAGCAGGTGTCCGGGACTTGGGAGTCCTCCAGGGAAGGGGCTCTTCAGGGTCTCTGGTGTCCTAGGAAAGGAAACTTTCTGCTCCCGGAGTGGGGAGTGCTTCCCTAAACAGAGGGGTGCCCAGGAAGGTGGCACTAGAGCCCGCCGGCATATGTGACAAGAGAATCAGTGTTTTAGGTTGCCTCTGATTTGCCAGTTACGTCCATCTAGAGCAGGCTTGGGAAGGCACGCTTGTTTTGCTCCCTAATTTTTATCTTCCTCAGTGGCTTAATCATAAAAACGCTGACAAAATTTACTGCCTAGAAAGATTGGATGACCTGCATTTTAAATTTGTCAGTGATAATGAACCATGTCTGCCTACCTTTGACTCAGAAAATATCCATTTCATTCCCATGTCCATAGAGGCCCATTAACTAATTTGATGATTTTGATTGGTTTTATAGAAAATGTTACCATTCAGATTTTTCAGCTGACATATTTCTGACCTACTCTATGCACTCATCCTAAACTGATAAGCCTGGTGCACAGCAAGCACTTAATAAATGCTTGGTGCTTGATTTATAAGGTTAAAATTATATATAAGGATTCATTCTTGCTTCTTTTTGAAGGAGGAATAATTACCTTTGGAATGGATTTCCTCTTTCCTTGCCGCTCATAATAAAGCTTATATGCCTTGACATAAGCCCTTCCACATCAGAACTAAGATGTAAGGGAAAGGTGGGGAGTGGCGTCTGCTTGGATCCATCCCAGAAGGGCAGAGGGATTATGGAGTTAGACAAGATCTAGGGCTGGGGTCCTCAGACCTTTGAGTGGAGGAGGAAGTGAAGAGAGTGGCAGGGGGGAGAAGAACATTTTTGACCCGGTTTTATTCTTGTTTGCCCCCATTTGGACTTTTAACAGCCTTCTTGTCACTAAACCATGATGTTTATTAAATTAAGTCTCTTTAAGGAGGGAACATTTTTTTGTGGTGCTGTTTTTTTGTTCTTCCTAAACCCACCCATCTTTCTTCCTGTTGAGGAAAGCCAAGTAAAGAGACAAGTCTCCAAAGAGGCAACAGATGTGTCCTTTACAGGGTCATAAAGACCAGGCAGATTCTGGAGCCCAGGTTCTACGTGTCCAACCCTCCCCTCAGCACCCTCCAGTCTTAAGTCTTAGAGAAAAGAAAATCACTAACCTGGAATGCTGTTAGAACATAGCGAGGGGAAAGTGGGCTGCTTCCTGGGAGTACCGGCTATGCTCAACAGGGAGAGATTCAGGCTCTGATGAGAGCCTGGTGTCTAGCTAATAATTTTGCTCAAATGTATTCTGTAGCCCAAAATGGTGAAAGGGAGAGCGTTGGTTAATACACCAAGAATTCAAATTGAGTTTTCCTTCTTCCAAAGGCTTTGTTTGTTATGTGACCTTATTACACATCGCTTAAATTTCCCAGGCTCTCTTTCCCCTGATGCAAAATACTACCCCTCCTAATGAGTTTGTGCTGGAATAACCCATTAGTGAAAGTTTTGGGGTGCTCACAGAAGAATCTCTGTATCAAGGACAGGCAGTTGAATTTCTTGTTTTAAGATCTAACCAGCCTTTTCCTCAACTTTTAATGAATGAATCATATGTTTCTTTAAATATCTGAAGCAAAAAGTGCATGAATGTATGACTAATGATTATCCGATGGTAACTGCCCCCAAATCCTCTGACATTGACTTATGGTAGCACAGTAGGGATCACACCATAGGCACACGCATAGTCCGGGTTATCTCATTCTATATATGTTCTTTTCTCTAGGCCAAGATAACCCAGCAAGAGAACGTGTACAGTTTTGAACTCAGAACCACAGCCGTTGCTCCTTTTGTTTGGCTGGATGTAGGAAGTATACCGGGGAGATTTAGTGACAATGGTTTCCTCTTGACAGAGGAGAGAAAAACAATAATTTTCTACCCTTGGAAGTCAACCAGCGTTACTGCACTTGAAAAATCTCTTCGCTTGATTTCACTGGCAGACATTTACTGAAGAAATCCCAGTTTTTTTCAGTGACCGTATAAAAAATCAAAATCAAAAATCATATGATTACATATGAGCTGGAAAAAATTTTTGAAAACTACAATCCCTTTTTTTATTGAAGGAGCTGGAAAACATGGGAATAAATGGACCTTTCCTTAATATGATTGTGGTACGAGTAATACTTCCTAGGGCCCTATCCTATAGGCTGGGATATTTTTTTCCCTAGGACCCATGTAGGCATTGAAAACCATCCTTGCTTGCCTAACACTTGGAACAAAAAATTTAGATGTAAATAGAGTTTTGTGATCAACAAGATGCAAATGAGCCAGGTTTATGGAGTTATAGCTGTTCACCTGGGTGGCTTCTCTGTTTGAGAACCATAATAGATAATGTTGAAACCAGAAAACTGGATCAGTGAGGAAGATGAGGCTGTCTACCCAGTCCCTCAATATGATAGGGAAGAAATCCCTTAGAGGTCTCTAAAGACAGATTATGAGGTTGCAGAGTCTTGGCCTATGAGCTGGGAAACACTAAGTCATAGTATAGGATGATTTTCAGTATCAACCCTTGCCGTGGGCCTAGCTGCACTGGAGAAAGCAATGACCTTTGGCAACCTCACTCCATGACCATGTGGAAGATTTGTGTTATCTCGTAACCCTAATATTTCTGGTTTTGCTTCTCATCATTACTTATTCACTGTTTGCTGGATAGGATGGTTTACTTAGAGAATCAAGAAGCTTAAACTAAAAAATTAACTGAAATAAATGATAACTTCAGTAAAGTGTGAGGCAGATTAAATTTAACAAAAAAGTAAACTGAGGCATATTTCTCCAAGCAAGATATCATTTTATTAGCAAGGGCATGCTATTTGTCAATAAAAGGGTCAACGACTGCCTCAGTTTCTAGTCAAAGATCCTTAATTGAAACTGTAATACATTTTTATGAGCATAGAATAAAAAGCAGTACAGGGCAGATGGTCCCTTGGAATTGAGGACTACATGATTGGTTGCATAGCCGAAGTGTGGGAAATGACACGGTTGGAAGTTTGGTCATGAAAGGCCAGCAGCAACCCACTTCTTCTTTGTTATGACTAAGGAGTGTTTATTGAGTCCAGCTGCAAGGTTTAGAGATAATGGACCAGACTACAGACAGCAAAGCAAATATCCTTGAAGGATAGTGTGGTGGTATAAAATACTAGACCAGATTCCCTTATGGCAAGCTGCATCCCCCAAGGTTAGCTAGATTCCTTGAGGCAAGAATAGATTGGTGTTTAGCAAGAGAACTGGATTTCTAAATTTTACCCATTCTAGGCCAGCTGAATTCTGAACTAAGTTTGGAGACAGAGACCTATGACTTAAAAGCAATTACAGGGCAAAATAATTATCAGTAAATCTGATCAATAAGAAAATGATACAGAATCAATCTTGTTCATTTCAAGTAGCAGGATAGAAAATAAGCCCACAATCATCTTCAGCTTGTCTGCAGATGACTAGTAGGACCTAACATGAAGAGAGAGAAAAAGAAATCCCATCCAAAATAATTGCAAAATGTGTCCAACATCTGGGAGTCCACCCATCAAGACATACTTGGTACTTCCTCTATAAAAATAGAGGAAAACAAATTGTGCCATCAATTGTACTCTGTTGGTCTGCTAATATAAAAATGATAATACTGTTTTAATTTACAGATTTAGTACCATACCACGCTCTCTAGTACTAGAAATAATATTTTTGAAGGAATCAAAAAATTAAGAATATCAAGGAAAATAATGAGAAAGAAAGGAGAACTGAAGGGAGTTTTGCTGTAGCAGATTTCAAACTGAAAAGCAGTAATTAATAAAAACTATTTGGTTCTAGTTAAAAAATAAAAGAGTTGATCAATGGAATAGATTATGTTAGCACCTGGTACTTAATAAATCAAAGGATGACATAATGACTCACTGTTAGATAAAGACTGCTGTGAACACTAAAAAATCATACTGACAAATTAAATTTAAACAAATATATTTCACCATATGCCACAGTAAGCTAGAAATGGATAGATGGCTTAATTTGAAAAAGTCACATAAGAAAATGTGAGAAGAATTGTGCACTGGACCAATTTCCTCGATTTGTGCATTACAATATTGGAACCAAACTACCAGAAAGCCATTCTGCACCTGCAATGACTGGCATAATTGGTAGAGTGCTCTTAATACTTTTAAAGAAAAGAACTAGCCCATCCCATATGGCAGAGGACTATGGTAGACATTTCTCCTACCATAAGGAGAGAAGGTACTATTTGGAATTATGGTTAATGGGGAGAATTTTTGATTAAACAAAGGATTAAGAGGATCTTAGAAAATAAAATGAATAATTTTGATTATAGAAAATTGAAAAGCTGTTGCACAAAATAAAATCAAAGCTGTCAGAATTAGAAGGGTGAGTTATTTGGGAAAGTATTTGTAGCAAATCTCTGGTAAAGATCTGATATCCAAGATATATAGGGATTTTTAAAAATAGTTTTAGAATAATTTTTTAAATGACTAAGCATTTTTGTTGTATTTTATTTTTTCAAATTATATATAAAGAAAATTTTAAGCATTCATTTTTAGAAAATTTTGAGTTCCAAATTTTTCTTCTTCCTTTCTCTCACAACTTGATAGAGGCTATGTATGTACAATCATGTAGAACATTTCCATATTAGTCATAATTGTGAAAGAAGAAACAGACCAAAAGGAAAAAAGAAATCATGAAAAAAATGAGGTATGAATAAAATAAAATAAAAAATAAAGCATGAAAATAAAGAAAAAAATAGTATACTTGGATCTTCATTCAGAGTCCTTCAGTTCTTTCTCTGGGTGGGGATAGCATTTTCTATCATGAGTCCTTTGTAATGTCTTAGATTATTGTATAGCAGAAAAGAATGAAGTTACTTATAGTTGATCATCAAACAACATTGCTGTTACTGTGTACAGTGTTCTCCTGGTTCTGCTCATTTCCCTTTGTATCAGTTCATGTCCATCTTTCCTGGTTTTTCTGATATCTGCCTGCTCATCATTTCTTATGAAAGAATAGTATTCCATTACGTACATGTACCTCAGCTTGTTCAACCATTCCCCAACTGATGGACATCCCCTCAGTTTCCAATTTTTTGCCATCACAAAAAGAGATGCTTATAAATATTATTGTATATCTAGGTCCTTTTCCTTTTTAAAAAATGATCTCTTTGGGATACAGACCTAGAAGTGGTATTACTGGATTAAAGGGTATATGCAGTTTGATTGCCCTTTGGGCATTGCCAAATTGCTTTGCAGAATGGTTGGATCAGTTCACAACTCCACCAACAGTACATTAATGTTCCAATTTTCCCACATCCTCTCCAACATTTATCATTTTCCTTTTCTGTCATAATAGCCAGTCTGATAGGTGTGAGGTGTTGCCTCAAAGTTGTTTTAATGTGCCATTTCTCTAATCACTAGTGATTTAGGGCATTTTTTCATATGACTATAGATAGTTTTGATTTCTTCATCTGAAAACTTCATGTTCATATCCTTTGACCATTTATCAGTTGGGGAATGGCTTATGTTCTGTAAATTTGACTCAGTTCTCTAGATATTTGTGAAATGAGGCCTTTATCAGAGATACTTGCTGTAAAGATTGTTTCCCTGCTTTCATTGCAAAGCATTTTTTTTTCTACTGCCCAACTCTTTTTCTCAGCCTCCTTTCTTTCAAGGAAAAAGAAAAAGATAAAACCCTTATACCAACAACAGTAACAGCAACAACCACAAAAAACATAGTCAAGTAAACCAAATCACCCATTAACCATGTTCAAAAATTCACTTCTCACCCTTTATCTCTGTCAGAAAGTGGATACGATTCACCATTGTTTTTCTGGAATGTTGATTAATTGTTATTAACCTTCTTAAGTCTTTAAAATTATTCACTTTTTAAATATTGATTTTATAGCATGAATTGTTTCATGGATTCTGTTTACTTCATGCTATGTCATTTCATACAAGTCTTCCCCATAATCTCTGAAACCATTCTGTTCATCATTTCTTACATCATCATAATATTCCATTATTAAATCATCCATACACCACAGTTTGTTCATTTCCCTATTGATAAATATCCTCCTTAGTTTTAGTTTTTGGGTTTCCTTAAACATCAAAAAAAAGAACTGTTATTAATATTTTACTACATATTTAAGACTTTTCCTCTTTCTTTGGTCTTTTTGGAATCTAGACCTAGTAATGTTACCGCTGGATCAAAGGGTAAGCACAATTTGGCAGATGCGTTCAAGAATGACCAGACCACAAACAGTGCATTGATGTATCTGTTTTCTTACAGCACCTCCAACATTTGTCATTTTCCATTTTTATCAACTTTGCTAATCATAAGGGTGTGAAGCAGAGCCTCAGAGTTGCTTTAAATTTGCATTTCTCAGAAATAGCAAACCACTCTTGTATCTTTGTCAAGAAAACTCCAGAAGGGATCACGAAGAGTCAAACATGACTGAAGTGACTGAACAGCTAGATAGCTTGAATGTCTTCCTTGATAACTGCCTATTGATATCTTTGACCATTTATCAGTTGGCAAATGGCTTTTATAAATTTGAATAGGTTCCTTATATGTGTGTGACATATAGATAACTTATCTATATGTCACATACACACATAAACACACACACATATAATTGATACAAATATATAAGAACAACAGCCATTCCACAACAGAGAAATGGTTGAAGTTTATGACCCATTTTCAAAAGAAATGTTGCCAAACGTGAAAAAAAATAGCAAATCATTAACAACAAGAGAAATGAATATTATTACGACTCAGGTTCTATCTCACCCATCAGATTAACAAAGATGACAAAAGATAATAATTCTAATTGTTGGAGGGGTTGTGGCTGAATAGACACACTAATGCACTATCAGACAAACTATGTGCCTTAAGAATACTTGAGTATAGCAGATTCAGAGAAACCTAGAAAGAGTTAACTGATCTGATGCAGAATAAAGTAAATACAATGAGAGTTTACTCAATAACATATATCAGTATCATGGGAACATTATCATGGGAAGCAGGTTAGATTCCAGAATTCTGATCAATATAAATGATCAATCATGCCTCCAGAAGGCTGATGCTTCCCACCTCTTGGCAGAGAGGTGATGGACTAGAAAGGCAGAATGGCACACATATCTTCAGACTTAGCAAATGTGTTCATTTTTTTTCTTGATTCTACTTATTTGTTACAAGAGAGACCTTCAGGGTAAGAAGTAGGGAATCAAAGAAAATAATAATATCAATAAAACAGTGAAAAAGACTGCATGGAAGAGAACAGAAGGAAGTTCAGAAGGGGACACAGACAAATAGGACAGTGTTGGTATTAACATGTTTAATATATACTGAAAAAGCAAACTGCACATGGATTCAAAATTTCATATACAATCTTTTCTGTTCGTATATTAAAATGTGCATTTTTTAGTATTTAAGTTAATTAAAAAATCCAGTACTACTTAACTTTCCCTTGCCCCCCATAATTTTTATGAGTACCACTGCTGCTCTCTATGACTGCTTTCTAAAGGAGAGGACATGCCATTTACTATGATGCATGACGTGCATTGTTCTACTTTGTGGTTTTGTATTTCTGGAAAGATTTCCAAGACAAGTAAACACTCGAAGAAAGAAAAGAGACCAAACAACTACATCTTTATCTTCTCTGGTTGCAAAGCCTGTGTTTGAGAAGTTGAAATGACAGAGACTGCTTTACTTGAACCCCAATCTACCATTAGAGAAGTAGTAATCAAAAAGGAAATGTTTTCATTCATAGCCACGGAAATCTTATTTTGGGTAGATTTTGTCATTGTAGCTGTCTTTTACAAGCTTGTGTTTCTACAAAGAGAATGAAGGTGGATTAGAGTTCAGAAGTAAGTACTGAAATTGAAGAATGTTTCTAAACTCTTCCAAAGGTGATGTACATAAAATAGAAGTACCAATGTGGATAAAATCTATTGGGCGATCTCTCCTTCCTCCCCTCGTCCCCCACTAAATTTACCACCATAAGATGATGAATTAAGATAGGACATAATTGTATTTGGGGTGAAAAAAATTTGGAATTTAAAATTAATTTCCAATGCAATGAGCCTTCGGGGCATCTGATGAGCCCTCCATGGAGAATGTGGGTATTCTCTTTGTCTCCTTGGTGAGAATGGAGGAGATGGCTTCAGAGACGAGATATCCCTTGGGTCAGAAGAACTGCCTTTCTCTGTCACATTAAACTTGAGAACAAATGAGATACAGTTTTGCATGTGAAGTATTTTGCATACCTTAAGGCAGAATATATATATGTATATATATATGTATATATACATATATATATTCTGTGGTTATTATAGAAAAAGAGGCAACAGACTTCTCTTTAGAACATAGGCCTACTCTGCTAAATGAATTCTGATTTGTTCTTGAAATGGGAGAAGAAAGAAAAAACAAAAGGAAAATTGGGGTGAGAGGAGGGGGTACACTCTGACTTTGTTCTATGGACTCTATAGGTTCTTTTACAGTTTAGCAGAATCCAACTGGAATCTAGCTTCCAGGATCCCAAATAACAAATCATCTTGGTAATAGCCCCTGTCACAGAAATCCAATCAGTACCTCTCTTTTATTCTTTCAACAGAAAAACAGTGGTCATGCCCACACTCCATGTGCCTACAGATCTCCCAGAGGCTTACTTCTTTATAGACTCATGAGAGCCCATCAAATTGGTCAAGGGATACACTTCCCTTTCATAAAATTCAGTGAATTGTTCACTATTGTTAAGTATATTGAACTTAGGCAATCTGATCTGAACCTTGGTTAACTAACCTTTTTGATGAACCAACAATGGGTTAGTCCTAGAAGCATGTAAAGGTCTTCTGACCTTTCTCTTCCATTGGTAGAATTATGTTATCTAATTTATTTGTGTTTTTTTTTAATATGTTGATTGTATAGAGGTTGACATCACAAAACTGTAATGCTAGGAATCTGGGAGACTACTTTTCTGGGGGTTGGCAGAATGAGAAGTCATCAAAAGTCATTTGTGGAAGGGGATGGAGGCTGAACCAGAGAGGCTTGTTTAGTGATTTGGCTTGGGGAAGGAGAATATTAGCATGGTTAACCATGGAAAGCTTCTGGAGGGCATCCTGTTGAAATACTATGCTGAGTTTGGGGAGCCCATTTGATCAGGCAGGTGGAGAAAATGGGCAAGGCTGTATCTGAATTAGTTTCAGAAGGATATGAGTCAAGGACAATGGTGAGTAGTATGAACATCAGATTGGGTGTTGGGAGACTTGTATTCTACTCCTGCCTGTATCATGAATTCACTTAGTACCTTTGGTCACATCACTGAATCTCTCTTGTTTTGTTTGTTCATATCTAAAATGACTGAATTGACCCTTACAATAGTTCCTTCTATCTCTGTAATTCTATGTGCCTAATAATAATTCTCAGTGTAGCACTTTAAAAGTTTATAAACTGGTATACTGATTCAACCATTCTGTAGAGCCCTTTGGAACTATAAAATCATGCATATCCTTTGACCAAACAATACCACTACTAGGTCTATATTCCAAAGAGATAAACAACGAAAAGGGCCCTCTGTATACGTACAAAAATATTTATAGCAGCTCTTTAAGTTGTGGCAAAGAATTGGAATTTGAGGGGGATATCCATTGATTGGGAATGTCTGAACAAGTTGTATATGATCGCAATGGAATACTCTTATGTTATGAGAAATGATAAGTGGGATATTCTTAGAAAAACCTGGAAAGACTTGCACGAATTGATGCAAAATTAAGTGAGCATAAGCAGGAGAACATTTATACAGTAACAGCAATATTGTACGATAAGCCACTTAGCTATTTTCAGATATATAATGATCTAAGACAATTCTGAAGGCCTTTATGATGACAGATGTTATCTATCTCCAGAGAAAAACTGATGGTGTCTGAATGCAGATCAAAGCATGCTTTTTCTTCACTTTATTTTTCCTTTTTTTGTCTCTTTTATTTCACAACATGGGCAACATGGAAATAGGTTTTGCAATTTTCCTTTAAAAGTTTACAAAATCTAGCTCTAAGAGCAAATAGTGTCATTATTAGGAGGTAGAGACTGGACTTCTGATTTTATTGGTGAAGGGAGCTTCTAGGGAATTCTCTCTCCCAGTGGGGATGGGCACTTTCTCCACAGCTTTTGGTCCTAGAGAATTGCCTAAAGTTCTGAGAGGTTAAGGGACTTACCCAGGGCCACATGGCCAGTGTGTGTCAGGTACCAGTGTGTGTCTTGAACCAGGATTCATGTGTCAGTGTTGTTATCCTCTTTGTCCAGATAAATAAACTGAGTCTCAGAGGTTGAGAATTTCCCAGGATCTCATGACTGGTAAGTAGGATGTATTCCTGCTAGTAAGTAGGAATATGAACCCAGTTGCATCATAACTGTGAAGCCCCTAAAATATCACTGCTTTTGAGTTCCAATTTCTTTTTTAGAGTTCAGTGCTCACAAGGGTTTTGCCCCAGTGGGCTGGAGCTCAAGGTTTGCCACATAGCAACTTTTTCTTATCTCTGCTTTTTGTCCTACTTCCTTCTAATCCATCGTTGCTGCCTTTGCAAAAGGGTGGCATTTGAATGCTTTATAATTAGATTTAATTACCATGGATCTATGAAACTTGGCATAAAGCATCCTGAGCAGATGACTAGGGAAAGAGAACAGATGAAAAAATTTGTAAGAATAGTGTAGAGCAGTGGTCTCCAAAATTTTAGATTGTGCACCTTTATCAGTAAAAACATTTTGTGCATGTGTTCCCAGTATGTATGTGTTTATTTATGTTACATACCGGTGTTGCTATACTAAGCGTTATTTATATTATAAAACCTGAAAATGGAAGTTTAAAAAGGATAAGATAAAGGTAAAATAACATTTGATCCTAGAGGCTATAGGGAGCTCCTGCAACTTTTTGAGTAGGAAAATGACCTGCACTTATGGAAAATAACTTTGGTAGCTATGTAGATAGATTGGAGAAAGAAGAAATTGGAGGCAGAGAAATCAATTAGGTGGTTACTACTGTAATCCAGGTGAGAGGGATCAAGGGTCTCAACCAGAGTAGTGCCTATATGAGTAAAGAAAAGCTAACAAATAATACAAGATGTGGTGTGGAAACAGAAGCAACAAGACTTGGCACCTGATTGGGAGTAGGAAAAGGGATCTAGGATAACACCAAACTTGAGAACATGGGTGACTAATAAGTTGGTACTCTCTGTATGTCACTTGGATTTCAAACCTGAGTTGTTTTGCATGCTATTGCTCAGAAGTAATTCTGGACTGGTGGAGAGAATGATGACTAGATGCCACCTAAAAAGGTGGTAATTGTCTGGAGAGCTTTAGAGAGAAAATATATTCTTCATTCCTGTTTTGAGAGAAGACATGCATGATTCCAGACTCACTTGGGGATCAGTTCCAGACATGTGGAGAGACAGACAGACTTTGGAATGCAGAAATGTAGGGGAAAGCCTGCTCCTCACATGTTCCTGATTTTCAGTTTACTTCTTTAGACATTTTGAGGAATTTTCTTTGGGTGAAATCAGTGCCGTTCTTTTGGTTGAACTGAGATACCTGGCTACCAGTGGGAAAGCTAATTCACTCTGTTTTCTGGAATATTCTGATCTGGGTTTGCTCATGATTTACCATTTGTGATCATCTTTCACGTAAACGTTACTTGCTGGGAATGATCAAAGTCTATAGATATTTGCTTGGGAATAGTCCCCCCCTTTCTCTTTAAGGAAGAGCAGTCAGCAAAGCTAGAAGCTTTGTTGCTTTGAATAAAAAGAAATCATCCCTAGATCAGAAATAGTGGAGCAGATAATTGTAAGTACTCCTCTTTCTCATAACAGAGAGGCAATCCTCATTACCCCTTCTATAGGCAGGAATCAAAGTCTCCCTTGGAGAGGAGTGGGAAAGATTCCAGAGATGTCTGTCAGTGCCTCCCTGTGAGCTGCATTTAGACAACCCAGGTGGACATTAAAAAACCTACATGAGTGGCGAACACTTTTCAAATATAAATAGGGAAATTTAGAAGAGAAAGGTTTACAGAGGAAGGTAATTAGTTTAATTTTGAACATGCTGGGTTTGAGATGCCTACAGTACATCCAGTTCTAAATGTCAGAGGCATTTTGTGATGAGGCACTGAAGTTTAGTAGAGAAAATTAAGACTGAATATATTTATCTGGGAATCATTCGACACAGATGATAATTAAACCCATGAGAGCTGATGGAGTAACCAAGAGGCAGAATATCAGGAGAGAAGAGAAAAGGACCCTAGATAGAACCTTGAAGAACACTTACAGTTAGCAGGTATGATACAAACGATGATTCAACAAGGACAACTGAGAAATGGTTAGACAGTAAGGAGAAAAACCAAGAGAGTAGTTTCACAAAACCCAGAGATGTGAGAAGAAACATCAACCTTTGGGCCCCAACCCATCGGTAGCTGAGACACAGACTCATCTAGCAGCAATACCATATTTGGATGTAAACTTGGTGGGATGAATGCTATATAGAAACTATGTGGGCATTCTGAGGATGGTGGTGTAAGTTTCTTTGTGTAATTGTTGTGGATGCCTGGGCCATGTAGGGTACTATACTTTCCACCTTAAAACCATCCTGGTGTACCCATAGAAGGCCAACTTTGAGTGGGAGTGGAGTGGGAGAGTGTTGAAATAGATGAAAATGTTAAAGATAAGCCTGAGGTTGGCTATGTGTCTATAAGGGGTTGCAACCCATCTTCTTACTGTTTAGTTGATCAACTATCCCTTAGAGTTAAATCATAGCGCCCTTGATGCCACTCCATGCCCTTACTTTGGAGACCACTGGTCTAGAGACTAAAAATGAATGACTTTGGTAAGGCAAGAACCAAATTAGGATAGAATTCAGAATAACAAAGGAAAGTAACCGTTTCTTGGGAGAGAAATAGAAAGCCTGAATAGTTTCTGGTTTGGATACTTCTGTGGAAGCATACAAAGCCCCTCCTATTCCCCCCTTTAGAAATATTAAGGAAGCATTTAAGATTATTCTAGTCTGAAGCTTTTGATTTAATCTGTAAGAGAAATCTAATATACATTTGCTCAACTATCAATTTTAAAGCTATGCCCTGTTCTCTCAGAGATGAGCAGTAAAAACTCTCCCATTGAAGTAATTAAGGCAGAGACAGGGCAAGGGCCAGGGGCTCCCTTAACTAATTAGCCTAAGAGTAGGACTATCCTTCCCTAAATCTTCAAGGTATTAAGTAAATAATGACATCAAGAGATGTCTAGAGCTTACCTTTGACCAGGTGGAAAGGAAAGACTCCTTAGAGGGAGTAGTTAAAAAAGAACTGAATGACTTTAGGAAAATGATTCTCCAAGGGTAGGCCAAAAGTTAAGGAACTATTGTTCTGTTATTAAAGCAAAATGTTAGGTGAATTGTTACCTAAACTCTGTACGCTTTCTCAGTCATGACTACAAATTATTCCTTGTTTAAGGATCCTGTAAATTGGGACTTCAAAGTGACATGTGTTGGACAAATGTCTTAGGCCATGAGGATTTTGGACCTCTTTCTCTTGAGCAGAGTAATGCTCGAATTCAAAGTAATGATAAATTAATAAAAAACATGTTTCTGGTAGTCTTATACCAATAGCACAAAATATACACCTTTTTCTTTGATACATTTAGTGCTTCTTGAACTTTTTTCACTTGTGACCCCTTCAGTGCTTCTTGGGTCATGACCCACAGTTTGGGAAGTGTTATACCTACTTTTTAAGATGAAAAGTTGATTGGAAAAAAGGTCTGACTCTTTTTTCTTTGGGAAAGAAGAGTGAAGAATGATATTAGAATAGAAACTCCTTAAGGGCAGGGTCTGTTTTACTTTTGTCTTTGTATGTCCAATGCCTAGCCCAGGATAAGTGCTAACTAAAAGCTCATTGACTGATTAATTGATGAGGAATTCTCTGTTGGGGATCATTCTCAGAGGATGGATATGTATGTTTTAGAAGGAAGGGGAGGAAGAAGGTATAAAAAAGTGATAATAAGAGGAATGAGCACATATCTCTGGCCTATGTACTTTATAGATGGGATGCTGGAAAGATGCTCCTTGTTTGCACTTACCACTCAAGTATCATTTCTTTGTCATTCTAGCTCAGTGTATGGCTAAGCATGAAGGAAGGCTTCCTTTAAAAAACAACAACTTGATATTTTTGTAAAACAGGGAAGTTCCCCCTCGTAAGGAATATAAGGGTATTATGTGGTGCCCACAAGTAATCACATAGGGCTGGGGAACCTGCAGCCACATGTGGCCCTCTAGGTCCGCAAGTGCAGCCCTTTGACTGAATCCAGTTTGAATGAATAAATCAGTAGTTCTCTTGGCTTTGCTCATTTCATTTTTAATCAGTTTATAAAGTCTTCCAAATTATTTTTTTATAATGTTGATGTTAATGTTGATTATTCTTCTGATTCTGCTTCTTCATTCTGTATTAGTTAAAATAAGTCTGTCCATGTCTTTTTGAAATTATCTATCTCCTTTCTTATATCACATCCATCAGCTTATTTAATCTTTCCTCAATCAATGGGTATCTTTTTAGTTTCTATTTTTTTGCCACCACAAAGAGAGTTGCTGTGCATATTTTTGCATGTGTGGGACTTTTTCATCTTTCCTTGATCTCTTTTGAATATAATGGTGGAATACCTAGCATATGATTACCCCACTCATTCATATCATATTTTATCATTTGAGCCTGCCATGACTCAACTTCCATCTTTGTCTCAACAGCCCCAAGTTGTCATACCATTTTCAATGGATTCCATAATCCACTTAGTATTGTCTGTAGCATCGTAATCCATTAGTCTAATCTATCTTTTTTGTATATTTTTTTTAAGACTGAGTCTTACCATCTCTCATAGTCTTTAAGAGCAGGAATTATTCATGGCCCATTCCAATATACTGATCAGCTTTGACATACCCTATTCCCAGCCTAAGCATTAATTTGCCCATTCTTACGCAACTGAAGATTCCTTACTCCCAGAGGCTCTCCATATTGATGCCAATTAGTGCAGACATCCAATTAATATGTATGTATATGTATGTATTGCATGTACATGTGCATACATATCTGTATACATATACACACTCACATATATACACATGTATATATACACATATATAGGTGCATGTATGTATATGTGTATATATATGTATACATCTCCCAATGCAGCCCAGAATTCTTGAGTACACCTGCCAGCCTCAGCCTCCCTAGTATCTGAGATGACAGACATGAGTCACCATGCCCACACACGTTGTTTCCCCATGAGAATCTTCTTTCATTTTTTTCTGCCACTGTAGGGTAATCCATTTGTTTAACAAAAACTGGTTGATTCCTCTCAATTGGTAGTGCTTCTCCACCCATAACTTACATTGCATTTTGTCTGTGAGTATGTGTATATGTATGCTTGTATGTATACACATAAACACACATGTATATTGTGTCTATACATACCTACATGTAATAGGTAGAGGTCCATGTCTGTTGTTGCTCCTGAGAAAAGATGAGCTCCTTGAAGTCCAGGGCTGTTTCAGTTTTGCCTTTATATACTCACTGCCTACCACAGTGCCTGGGAGATGGTTGGCACATAATAAATGCTTATGGATTAAATGATTACTCCTAGGTGTAAGAAAATACTGTGGAAGATAAAAAGGTGAATGGCGTGGTTCCTGTTTTTAAAGAATAATGATATTCCAAGGACTTATATGAAAATGCAAAAAAGAGACATTGAGAGGAAAGAAACTTTTCCTTTTTGGAAGTTGCTGTTTTAAGAAAAAAAACAACCCATGGAAGGACAGTTGGGCTGGATTGAGTTTCTTTAGGGGGGTGATTTTGATAAAGTTCTGTTGGTTATGCTTTCCTGAGGCTACATTGTGGCTCTCTGTAATTATTTGTAGTAAGAATTAGGGTCCTTCTGAACCATCCTGGGAAGCTTCAAATTTGCTTGCTGGGGAGGAAGGGACAAAGTTAGTAAAGCAGGGCAAGGAAGTGAGGAAAAGACTGATGGGAGACAAATGGGGAAAGATGGGATAGGACGTGTGATGGGGCATTTGGGGAATTTGGGGAAGATGGGAATAGTTCTTCCTTCATGGTAAAAGATTCTTTGCCTGGATCTCCTGGCCTTGCTCTGGTCATACAGAGTCTAGTGTAGTGCTCCCACAGGGAGAGGGCTCAGTAAAGGCTGACTGAATAATTATCATCTGACTTAATGATAAGGACAGTAGCACTATATAGTGCTCATTTAAGATTTGCAAAGGGCTTTGCATGTATTATCTCATTTAATCCTTGATTTGTTGATGGAAGTGACTCTCACTGGGTCACCAGCTGTAGGGGATGACCCTATATAATGTCTTTGTGAGGCAGGCTCCCCTTTCTTCTCCTGACTGAAGCTGCCTGTACTCTTTAAAAGTCCTCAGCTTCCATAATAAGCTCTTGGTTATCCTTCTATTTTCCTTTTTAAAAAATTCTCTTGAAATGTAGAGGCATTCAGAGAGGTATCCTAGTAGAAGGATGGGCTGGATTTGCATCTCAGGCTCTATCACTGGGCAAGTCACTTAAGCTCTGAAAGCCTCAATTCCCTCATCTGTAAAGTGGGGCTACTAATATTTGCCCTGACTACCTCCTAGGGTTGTTGATTATAAACTAGAAAGTGTCCCATAAACGAATACTCTTGAAATTCTGTTCTCTATGCCAGGCAGAAGGACTCAGATCTTTGGTTTCTACCTTCACCTCCAACCCCTTCAGCAACATAATGATTTTCCCATCTTGGTAATACTCCCATGTAGGCCACAGCTCACAGAATCACAGAATGTGAGAGTTGGAAGGGGATCACAAGTGGTCATCTCATCCAACTCCCAATAAGGGAAAGTTTTCCTTGTCACAAACCATACACATGCTCATTTACAGACAAACCTTTAAGTAGGGCATGCCCACACCTCATGAGAAAGGGCATTCGACTTTGAGATGGCTCTAATCATTAGGAAGTATTGACCTACATCGAACCTAAAGTTACCCTTTGGTCATCCTGGTGGCCATTATTCTTGGTTCTGCCCTTTGGGGCCAAATAGAACAAGTTTATATCCTTATTCACATGATAATCCTTCAAATACTTGGACAGTGATGATCTTTTCCCTGTGTCTTCTTTTCTCTGGCTAAACATTCCTGGCACTTTAAACCTAATTACACATGCCATAGACTCAAGGCCTTCTGCTCTTCTGGTTGTCCTTCTCTGGACAATTCCCCAGTTTATTAATGTCTTTCTTGAACTCCGGTACCTGAACACAATGCACCAGATCAGGACTGATGAGGGCAGAGTACATTGGGACCATCTTCTTCCTATTCCTAGGAAGTTGTCGTTAAGTTGTTTTTAGTCATGTCCAAATCTTTGTGACCCCATTTGGAGTTTTCTTGGGAAAGATACTAGAGTGGTTTGCCATTTTCTTCTCCAGCTCATTTTGAAGATAAGGAAACTGAGGCCAACACAGCTGGTAAGTATCTGAGGCCAGATTTGAACTCAGGAAGAGGGGTCTTGTGACTCCAGGCCTAGAATGCCATCCACTGCACCCCCTAGCTGCTCTCCTGGGAAATTTTGTCCCTCTTAATGTAGCCCAAGGTCATGTTAGATTTTTTTTTTGGCTGCTGCATCACACCGTTGATTCATATTGTGGGCGCAATTCACCATAGCCCTTCAATTTGGGACGAACAACTGCTGTCTAACCGTATCTCCCCTTGTGAGGTTGATTCTTGTGTACCCTGATGCAAGACTACATTTATTCCTTTTGAATTTCATCGAGGTGGCACAGTGCACAGAGTGTTAGAATTCGGGGCCAGAAAAACCTGAATTCAAATCCTGCTTGATACTTACTAGATACGTGGTCCTGGGCAAATCATTTTATTTCTCTCCACCTCAGTTCCCTCCTCTGTAAAATGGAGATAATAATTGTCCCTACCCCACAAAATCGTGAGAATCCAATGAGATATTTAAAGATGCTTTGCAAATCTTAAAGAACAATAAATATTAATAAATCAAATTAATTAATTAATTAGATAATTAATTAATTAAATTTAATAAATATTATTATTATTCCTACCTTATATTCAGATTCATCCATTCATTTTCTATTCACTGTGCTAATTTTCCTTCCCACCTTTGCTTCATCTGTAAATTTAATGAATATAACATTTACCTATGCCTTTATGTAAGTCACTGATAAAAATGTTTCCAGAGCTAAGCTCATATCCCTAGGGTATTCCAGTGGAGATCTGTTGTGTTGACATTGAGCCATTAATTACAATTACTCTTTACGTCTGGCCATCCAACCATTTCTGAATCTGTGACTTTAATCATCTAGTCATATCACTCCATTTTCCTCACAAGAATACAATGAAATATTTTATCAAAAGCTTTGCAGAAATCCCCAGCAATCCCTTCATCTATTAGTATAGTAATCCTGTCAAAAAGGGAAATGAGGGTCGTCTGGCATGATCGGTTCTTGATGAAATCATAGTTGCCCTTCTTAATTACTGTTTCCTTTTATAACTAGATGTTCACTAACCATGTCTTTAATGATCCGTTCTAGAAATTTCCCAGGAATTGAAATCAAACTCATTGACCCATAGTTTGCAGACTGTTTGTTTTCTTTTCATATTTGAACATTGGGGCATTTGTCCTCTCATCTTGCAGATCCTCTCTCGTTTTTTCATGATCTGTCCATCGTGTTAAAAGGAGTTCCCAATTTGGATGCCCTAAGCACTAGACTAGAGGTCAGAAAACCTGGATTCTGGTCCTGACTCTGTCACTAACTACCTTTATATCAGTGGGCCAATTATTTACTCTCATTGGTCCTCAGTTTCCACATCTGTTAATTGGGGTTTGGTCTCAGACACCATTGAGGTTCTTCCAGCTCTATTATGCTAATCCTTTGATTGTTCTAGAGCTTGATTACCTCTGTTTAGTCTGTGGACTGCTGAGGAGATTGTTTTTATCCTCCTACCCCTTCTAGCCACTAGGTCCTGCCATTCTTTGTAATTCGATGACCTCATTTTTCGACATTGGGCCAAGGCTCTGGCTGTTCTTGAGGTGCAACACACCTTTCCTTCTACCCAAAGGACTCTGTGGGTAATAGCAATATCTTGAACTGTTTAAAGATAAGGAACTTGGAGGACGTGTAGTTCCATGAGGCCATACAGTAAGAGCCAGGGCAAACTGGAAGATCATTTTCTGCTCCATTCATTAAACCATCTTATTTTCTCTCATAGCCCTTGGTCTGAAGACTCTTTTAAGAATAATTTTGACTTTCCATCCTTTTCCATCTTCTAACTTTCATTTCTAATCTTGAAAAACTTCTTTGGATTCACCAGTGTCTGGTGTTCATGATAATGGGTGAATATTGCAGAGAAGGGAGAAGCATCAGGATGCCAGATGCTGAGTCAGAAAAACCCAAGTCCAGGGCCTGCCTCCTGATAAATACTGGCTCTGTGACCAAGGGTTAAGTCATTTAACCTCTCTGTTTCAGAACAGGGATGGGCAGTTGATCTTCATTAGCAGAGGGGATTTCCTCACTGGAATTTGCCTATGCCAACAAAATCATAGGTCTGGTCCAATAGTATTACAGCAAAAAAGAAGGGCATGTATGGCAATGTTGTCACATGGTGAGTAAGTTCCTGATGGAACTTTTTAGTCTTGGCTGACATATGATTGTCTTAGGCATCAGCAGGTCCAATATAATAGATGTCCTAATAAGCAGAAACATACAGCCCCAAGAAAAGAAAGTGGAGAAGCAAGGTTTCTGTGTGGTCCCAAAACTGGAGAACTTATCTGTGTACAACTGAAAGGGTAGACACCATAGCCAGCCCTCTACTAGGTGGGAATTTAGCCCCTTCTATCCCGATCCTATATCCTTTCTCTCTATGCCCTGGTTCATTTTGTATCTTAGGCTATAAAAGTTCCATTGAAACAATCTTCTGTTTACGTAACTATAGGAAGCCTAATACTAAGAAGCAGAGGCAAACAATGATGATAGATGACCAAGGGTTTTGTCTGAGGTGGCTGAAAATATCTGTATGAACTGACTTGACTGCTGAGACTTGATTTAGGAAAACCAGGTGCTTCCCTTGGCCAAAATGGGTCCGTGAACTTGCTTTGAAGAAATATTTTGATAACTGCATTTCAGTGTAATTGAAATTTATTTTTTATATTTAGAAATTTGATTTCAAGGAGGGGTCTTGTATCTATAAGACTGCTAAGGGAGACCAGGATCCCCCCAAAGGTCAGCAATTCCAAGGCTTAAAAGAATGTTGATTCTTATAAGGCTGAAAAAAAGCTGGCTTCCCAGATA
Organism: Notamacropus eugenii; assembly: GCF_028372415.1. Taxonomy (NCBI): domain Eukaryota; kingdom Metazoa; phylum Chordata; class Mammalia; order Diprotodontia; family Macropodidae; genus Notamacropus; species Notamacropus eugenii. Next base: position 128,975,509 of record NC_092878.1, read on the forward strand.
GGTTAAACCTATAAGGGATAAAAAACCCCAAAAGGCAACCAAAGTATCAAGAAGTGATTTTGCAATTTTTTTTATTGCTGTGATATAAGTCTGAAGGGGAGGTTTACTTTAGTTCTTTGCCAGAGCAGGACCTTCCCTGAAGGAGCCACATTCACTGTGGATTTACCCCCATCTGCTGGTGCCATACGAAAAAGGCTCCATCCCATAGAAGTGCAGAAGAGTCAGTAGCCTGACTCAATTTTAGGAGCCCTGGCCAGGGTAGAGGTTAGAATAAGTAAAAGAATGAGGGGGTTTCTGGAACAAAGGGAAAGGGCTTTGGATTAGGATCCTTTTACTCTGAAAGTTAGGGAATATGGTCTTGAGTTTCACACTTAGACCTTCTACTGTTAGGACAATTCTGCCTTTAAGTTTGGAACTTTCCAAAATGGAAAACCTAGACCATGGTGGTACTGGGGGGATGAAAAAACATTAACTAAAATTACTGCAGGTTTTAGTACAACTCTACAAATAAATCCACTTTTTTAAATGAAAAAGTTCAAATCAAAGTTAATATAAAAGCAACACTTAACAGGCAATTTGGACCAAGTATGAATGTATCACAGAAATTATTTAACATGGCATGTAAAAAGTATAATTTTCAGGTTAATCTTGTGATTTCAAAGTACTACATCACTGTTCTATTTCTTAGTGGCATTCCTTTAATAAGCTAGCTTCCCCTTAAAAATCTCAAAACCAAAAATACCTTGCAACTCTTTAGTAATTTCCAGTAATTAAAATCCAACCCTTTTTCTCCGAAATGTTTGTCTTTTTTTAAAAAAGTGAAATAATATCCTTTCTTGATAGATAAATATACCCAACCAGTCTATAGAGAAAATATATTAGAGAAGTTGAAAGTGATGCAGGCAAAGATAATTTAAATAATAGAAGAATTGCCTGTGTCTGATATAACATCAATGTAATCCATTGAGAAATTAAAATCTTCTTAATTTACATTACAAATGAGCTGAGCAACAGATATAATTATAGATTCTAATTTGATTATATGTGTATAATAACTTGTTAAAACTGATAAGGCAGATTAGTTCATTTGCAATACTCCATCAGGAGACATTTTCAATAAAGTTGCTGGACTTCTAGAAATGTAAATGACACAATGGGAGAGAATTGTATTGGAATCATCCCCCAAAGAGTTCAGTTTTTGATGAAATATAGTTCTACAAAAAATCATTTGAAATTCTCCTTGTGTAATCTGGACACATTGCTTCATACAATGTTTCACCTGTATCAAAGAATAAGATCTACATTTAATTTTTCAAGTTGTCGAAAAAAGAAATTGAGTTTACAAGACTGTGGAGGGGAGTGGGTATGCAGCATAGAACAAAAGAAAAGAAATCAACTTGAGTGCACTGGCAACCAAAAAAGTTAAGGAAAACTCATTCCCCTAAAGAAGGTATCACCTTGACCTTGGGTTCTGGTTGCTGGATACATCTTGTAAATGAACCAAACTAAAATTACTTTAAGAAATAAGAAGGAACTTGAAGGATCCTGCTTTTAATCCAGAATAGGTCAAACCAGTTTGCTTCCTCTGAGCACCCTGAACTTCCTTTCCTTTGAATGATGAAATGGGATTTCATCTGTACCCTGTGCTGTAAATGCTCAACAATTTTGTTAAACTTTGAGTTTGATAGATGTTTCCAGTCCATAGTCATGAGGTATTTTTTTTGAGTATGCTGGCCAAAGAATCACTAAAGCTGTGTTTACGGAAAGGAGTTTTAACCACACTGTCACAGACACTTTGATTGTCTTGGGGTTTACAAAATTCACCTGAGGGGAAAAGGCAGAGCATAGTTTAGTGCTGGACAGCTCTTGTGGCCTCTGCTTGCATGGAGTTATTAAAACACCATTAGGGCTGCCCAACTGACATTGAATTCCCCTGTTATTTCTGCTTCAGTCTCTCTCAGCTTTCACTTTCCCCATCACACCAACCTAATGAAACCAAGAAAATGTTGACTGAATGTGCCAAAGGAAAAACTCCATACCTTGAAAAGCTTAAAAGAGCAGAAATAGCTGGCCCACAATCATGTTCTGTTTCTTTCAAAACATAATTGCAATGAAAATGAAACAAGGGAACAGTAGAGAAGACTTCCTTTTTTGGATTTTTCCTGGGCACAGGTACAGGGCTGGTTCTGGGATTCAAAGGAGACTTTAATTTGTATTCATTATATGTGAAGCTGATGTGATTAATATAACAAAAATCTTTTCCCCAGTCTCTTTTATGATGGACATGGGTAGATGGTCATTGGCTAAGCAAGTACTGGATCACTTGGAATGAGGTAGCAAGGTGGCTTAATGGACAGAAGAAACAGACACCACACCCTAGACCTTTACTGAGTGAGTGTTTTACATACCAAGCATTCAACACTATGTATTTTCTGTCTTTAAACTAATCTGATAAAATATTTTGTGGTTCATCACTTGTTTCAGTCATACTCAACTCTTCGTGACCTCATTTGGAGTTTTGTTGGCAAAGATACTGGGATAGTTTGTCATTTCCTTCTCCAGCTCATTTTTACAGATGAGGAACTGAGGGAAACAGGGTTAAGTGACTTGCCAAGGGTCTCACAGCTAGTAAGTGTCTGAGGCCAGATTTGAACTCAGAAAGATGAATAGTCTTCCTGATTTCAGGCCTCACACTATATCCACTGTGCCACCTACCTGCCCATTTGATAAAATATGGGATGATTTTTTATTTTATTTTAATGAGGCCATTCTGGAAAAATTAAGCCAGATTTCTCCTTAGTGAGAGACCTCTGTAGGAGTGTGAACAACTTCCATGAGTTACTGAATATTCTAAAGAAACCTAGGACTTAGATGGCCAAACTCTAATCAGATAGTGTTGTTAGATTTGTGAAAATTCTGTCAGCATGTCTGACATCTACTTGAGGAAATAACCCTGAATAAATAAAGCTCATTATGTACTTCACCCATTATATTAGCATTTCCTTCATTTTTTTTTCTTAGAATAGATGAGTACAATGCTGGTAGTCCAGGACAACTGGGCTCTCACCCTGCAAAAGGGGCACAGATATAACTAACTGGCCTATTTTCAATATCTGATGAGAAAACTAAGTAGATGATGGATGCCCTGCTAGTTTTATCTGTTAATCCATAAGACTACTTTTATTGCTGTGATTACTACTAAGCCAGATTAAATTTAAGGTACCCCAGAGGCACAGGCACTCATTTCATTCTCAAAGAACAACCTCCTAGAGGGTCCTATCATTAAAGGTCTTCTTGATTCCTGCTCCTTTTATCTGGAGGTTTTGGTCTGTAGGTGAGTGGAAAGCTGGTATTGAAATGCAATCTTGCATCTAAGGAGAGATTCTTAACTGGGGTCTGTGAACAAACCTGGATAGATTTCAAGGTGGAAGGGGGAGAGTGTGAACTAGGGTGGGAAAAAGAATTACACCTTTATCTTAGTAAAATTTGTTTGATTTGTAATCCCACTAGTTTATTTTATGCACTTAAACACATTATTCTGAGAAGGGACTCCCAAGGCTTCCAGGAACAACTTGGTGCTTTGATCTACTCTTGCCTTTAGAATTCTGCTGGTTCAAATAGCTGCTTCTTCATTCATCTATAAACCTTGGAGGCATTCAGGCTGTCCGCTTCTGAAGTTCCCGCTTCCAGAAGCTAAAGATCTTTTTTTCTGCCAGCCCTGTTGGCAAAGGCAGTGAGGAGAAGTCACCTGTCCAATCCACACCAGGTTATGACGTAGGAAGAGAACTGAGCCAAAAGCCAGAGGACTGGAACTCTGGTCTTGGTCCTACCACTAATTAACTAAGTGACCTCAGACTTCATTTCCTTTATAAAATGAAATGGATTAGCTGAGTCTCCAAGTCTCTAAGTTTCATAATTCTAGACCTGTAGGGTGCAGTGGATACAGTGTTGGCCCTGGAGTTAGGAGAACCTGAGTTTAAAACTGGTCTTAGACATTTACTAGCTGTGTGACCCTGGGCAAATCACTTAATCCTGTTTGACTCAGTTTCTTCAACCTTTAAATGTGCTGGAGAAGGAGATGGCAAACTACTCCAGTATCTTTGCCAAGAAAGCCCTAAATGGGGTTATGAGGAGTTGGACGTGAATAATTCACTAAACAACAACAAAGGTGGTGGGTGATTCCTTAACTGAGGTTAAGAATGACTAATTTAGGAAGTCCAGGGTCAGGGAGCAGGGAAAAGTACCTGCCTCCCATTCACACAGGAATACGTAGACTGTGTATCATCCTCCCATCCTCCCAAGACACAGCATTTCAAGTTTGTAATCATTCTCATACCTAGTCTAATGGAGAAAAAGAATGGCATCAGCAAATGTATCTGCTTTGTAGTCTGCTCATTGATTCCAGATGGATTTACTGAGGCATTGAAGGCCTTCTGGATGACTTTATTTGCTTCAGTATAGCCCATTCTGCCAGTTCCCTTATCATTCCCCCAGAGACCTGTGAGAGAGAAGGGTAAAAATAGCATTTCTTTGTGAGAAACACTGCAATTCTCTTTAACAAGAACAAAGTGTAGGTCTTCCCCATTTGGCTGCAAGTTTTAATGCCCTGCTCTCTCCTCCACCACCTCCCACCTCTCTCATGCCACTGCCGCCCAACACATCTACTCACAGGATTGTGTTTGTCCTTCGTTGCCAAACAGGACCATGCCATCAGAGAAATAATGACGTGACTTGCACTTGACTTTGTTTTGAGTGAGGGAGGGCTGCGCAGGTCACCAGCCTCACTTCTCCTCCAGAGTCATCTGAATCCAGTGACCAGATATTCATGACCCAGGATGCAATGGGAGACCTTGGGCCCTTTAGGCCAAGGTCTATTCAGGTACTCACTTAGAGTGAGACAACGCCTATTCATTGAATAGGCCTGTTTAAGAAGTGGCCAGGGCAATGGCCCCTTTAATGAGGCCAAGAAAAATGAAGACATCAGGCTGGGAGGCAAACAGCAACAGTTACTATGGATAATCACTCTGAAGCCAGGAGGGTCCAGAGGAGCCCTGAGGCAGGGGCCCATTGGTGTCCCAGTTTCAGAGTACACTTAGTGGTTTCCTTTCCTTCTCCCAACACACCAGAGGGACAGAGCCACTACTGGTCAGATGCAAATCATCAGAGAAGAGTAATGAAGAAAAAGTCTCCTTGAAAATTCATTTTCCTGTTTCATTTCTTGAGGACCACTCAGGAAATCAGTGAGGTTTTTTACAGAGAGTACAGAGGAAAGAAATGCTTAGACAGTAAAAGCACCACATCGAGTGGAGCGTGAAGGCTTTCCCTGTGTAAGTAAAGGCTATAGTTCTTGAAAAACTGTAGCTGGGGACAGATTTTTCAAAAGATAGAAAAAATGACTTCATCTCCATGCTGTTTCTACAGTCTGTATCAAGCCACACTCTGAATTCTTAAAAACAGTCATGAAGATGGGTTTCATCAGAACCCACCTTTTGTCATCCACATTTCTCTCTGACATCAGCGACATTTTCCACTGGGCAAGAATGTGCATATTTTTTATATTCCAACCCACTTATTCAATCAAGCAGGGGTGCTAAGCTGAGAAAGTGCTGTGCTCTTCCTGTTCCTCTATCCTTTGTCTCTCTCTTTCTATACCCACCTTTCTTTTTCTATCTCTCCTTTAATCTTCTATTGTCTCTGCCCCCATCTCTGTCTCCTTCTTCAAACTCTAGGGACTCAACCAGGACAGATTTTCAAAGACACTTCTAATGCCCCAAACTGTCATCTCATTAACTGAGGGTGGCAGTAACCGAAGGTGGCATGCATATGCCTCCTTTCCTACAGGAACATTCATGAGACCCATCCTTATTTCATGACTAAGAATACTTGAAGCTCTCATATTCCAAACTTTCACCACCATCTAATTCTAATGATCCCTGCTAATCAGGGTGGTTTATACCATTTTGCAGAAACCTCAGTCTCTAGGTAGTGGTGAGAATGTAACATTGGCTAAAAAATCGGTCAAAATGAAGACTTTGGGAGCTAATCTGTCAGCCTATCATGACCCAGCACAGATAGACAGAAGAAACTAAATTGCTAGGCACTTCTGGCAACATTTAAGGAATAGTCAAAGGAGAATTAATCTCATCTCCAGGTCTGGGTATAGTAGGAGTAGAAATATTTTCATTTTGTATGTTTCTTTCAGCATATCTCTAAGATATTGGAGATTCAAGAAAAACAGGGCAAACGTTAGACTGCAATCAAATAAAGACTGAATGACAATATGGGAAATCTTCCTGATTGGACAGCTGCACTGAGGCTTTATAATTTTTGATTTCTAACTAGATGTTATTACAAACATATATATATAGATCCTTGCCCACCTCCAACAAGCAAAAAACCTTTTCAGAGAATGTTTTGTAGTTCAGCATTTTTCTACAGCGGCTACTAAAAACTAGCTAGAAAAACAGTGGATAGGACACTGGACTTGGACTCAGGAAGACCTAAGTTTGTTTGAATCCTGTCTCAGATTCTCACTAACTGTGTAACCCTGGTGAGCAAGTCATTATACTTCTGACTCAGTTTCCTTATCTCTAAAATGGGGAGAATATTAGCAGCTACCCTCACAAGGTTGTTGTAAGTATCTAATGAGATAACATACTTAAAGGACTTTGAAGATGCTAAATACTACGAGAACTATATTATTGTGTTCATCCTTAAATATTATTTCCTAGAAAACCCCCAGACCAACATGCTCGAGAACGGCCTTCTCAGAGAAGGTAACTTTACTATTCCCAGTTAGGATCACCAGGTCATGAAGGCATCCTGGGCACAAGAAGTGCCTTTTTTCCTCTGAGTTACGGGGTGAGGGCAGGTGGAGGAAGCTTGCCTCCTGGCTAATGGAGCCTGCAGACAGCCAAAGTCAAATGAAAATGAGTAAATGCTTCATGAAGCAGGGCATCACCTCCTAGTTGTTCATTAGAGTTTTGGAAGGAGCAGGACCCAGCTGGAAGGCATTGTTAAGTATCCCCAGGCCTAATCTCTGCAACAGGGTGAACCAGTTTGGGTCTGGATCAGGCATTTCTAATATAAACCTGCATCCTTATTCAGCTGTTTCATATCTCCTGAAGGGAATAAAGCCGCGAGAGAGACAGAATGAGTTAATAACTGAAGGTTCATGACAGCATCGGGTTCTCTCACCATTTCACAGCGGAAGCAATCAGACTACTTTATTTGAGCATCAGGCTGAGCCTGTGATCAGACCCCTGCTGAGACCAGGGCAGACCCTGCTGAGCAAAATTCATATGTATTCCAGTAGGTTAAAACTGAGCATTCTCCCTCTTCATGCCTCCAGGATCTTCAAACCCAAAATGAGAACTTGTGTTTGACACAGTATGAAACATATTTTTTTTTCTAAAAAACATGCAGTGATTTGCATTTTAAAGTATCATTAAGAGGAGATTCATATTCTATCATAAGCCAGTAAATCACTGAATATTGACTCTGACTGAGACAGCTTTCCATTTAGTATGGCATAGACCTGTTGGGAAAATGAGAGAGAACTATTATATACTAATGGGAGTGTCTGGGGAAATCGCTTCCCAACACCTTAAGCTCACAGAGTCCTGTGCTTTCCTCACCTCTATTAAAGCTAACTCTTAGGCAAGGATTTCAGTCTTTGTGAAGGGATAGTGCTAGGTTCTCTATGTGTCTCTCAGTTGCTGAGAAGATCTCCTTACTCATCTGCAGGTGCAGGGACACCAAAGTGAACCAGAAGCTACCATCATGAAAGCAGTCCCTTTGCTTGCTTAGGGCCTGAAGCCATGATGATGTCTGGGGATGCTGATGGCCTAGGGGTTTTTGCTCTCAGAAAGCCAGTCAGTGTGAAGGTGAAGCCAGGCCAGAGCAGGCTGATAAGTCATCTGTGTGTGTGGATGGAGGTGGAATGAGGGATGATAGGGGGGTAGAAGGTAATGGAGGTAAGGTGTAGGAGGGGAGATAGGTAGGGGGGGGTTTGGGGGACGTGGAGGGAGTGGGATGGGGGAGAGGGGTGGAGTCTTACCATCTCTTCTCTGGGAGCACACAAACATACATCTCCCTTCAGGGCTCCCTCCTCCAACCCTCAGGGGTCCTCCTAGGGTCCTTGTGCTTTCCGACCTTCCTTACTCAAATTTGCTGTCATAGGCATGACTTGAATTCAGGTCTTCCTGACTCCAAGGTCTGTTATTCATCTGCCATGTTAAGTTGCCTCTCAAATTCTCTAGTCTTAAGGCATAAATACTGAAAAAGCTTAAGTTAATGTTACCCTCTTAGGAAAAATGGGAAGAGCTTAAGCCAAAGTAAAAAGAAAAAGCATAGTGGTAGAATTTCAAGCAGCTAGCTGTCCGAAGTTGGGGGTGATGTTTGGGGGATCGACTGAGGGATTATTTTTGGTGTCCCCTGAAATCATAGGATGTAAGCAGTTGCCTGTTTGTAAGGCCAGTTAAGGAAATATATAGGAATTTTGCATTAACGGTGCACCATTCTTTTTAATATTGTTATATGTGGGTCACATAATAACATAACTAACTAAATAATGGTAGACCATAGGAAGGAGGCCTGGGCATCTACAAATGGGGCAATACTCCAGTGTGATCCTGGCCTTGAGGCCGGTCCTGCTGTGTCCTGCTTCCTCTGGACAGAAATGGGACACTGAATTGGGTCACTTTCTCAGAAGACCTTACCACATAGCCCAGAGCCATGAGAAGCCATATTTCAAGGAAAAATATAGTGTCTCTGCCAGGTATCATTTATGACATCCAGATGAAGTCTTTAAGATGGGAAGAACATTCTTTTACGGTGTCTGTGTGTGTGCATGTGCGTGCGCATGTGTAAGCAGCATCCTCCCATTAGACTGTAAGTGCCATATAGTGCTCTGTATGCAGCAGGCACTTAATAAGACCTAAATTCAACCTCAGAAACCTATTAGCTGTGTAACCCCCGACAAGTCACTTAATTGCCAGTTGCCTCATTTTCCCCATTGTAAAATGAGATAATAATAAAACTCACCTCCCAGGGTTGTTGTGAGAATCAAGAGATAATATTTGTCAAGTCCTTTACATACGTTAAAGTGCTATATAAATGCTAGCTCGCATCATTATTATATCATTTTCCAGATATTTTTAGTAGTCACATCCCCACTGGCAAAATACAGAGGAAGCCAGAGGCAGTTATGTGTATGATTTTAAATAAGTAAATAAGTAAAACTAGCTGCTGCCTAAAAAAGTGAGATTGTTTCCTTAACATTGTTTTAATTTTGAATTAAAACTGAAATTGGCTGTACCTGAAGTCTGGTCAGTTGGCCAACAGGAAACAATCAGCTTGGTTGTGTTACATATTAATGACTAAATAGCATGTATTTACTTAGCCTCTGTCTTCTAGCTGTCGAATCTTTGTATCTTTTAAAACACTTGGGCTATAATTGTTAGTGTTGGAACTGAGGTTCTTTCTTGGGCTGGTGAATTTTGAAAGCCAATGAGAGGGTTATAGACTAACATCCTAGAGTTAGATGAGAAAACTACACCTGAGAGGTGTTGATTCCCCTCCCTCCAGGGATGACTGCACCTAATCCAAATTAGGAATTGGAGATGGAATGACTTCTCAAAAGTAGCCAAAAAATGTTTAGTCTGGAGTATGTGACATAGAGTCCAAGGGAACAAGCCAAAGACCAGTAGTGACTTTGAAATACCTTGTCATGCATATGGAATTCTTGCTATGGATGCTCATTGTGGGACAGAACAACCACATTTTGTCCACGTTTCCTTGTTAAGACAGTATTTCCCCATATCCATGTAGGTAACTAGGTAGCATTTTTTATCCAGGTCTTCTCCAGATCATCATCACTTTAGGAGGGAATATATGCTGTATTTAGAGTGTCTGGCTCTCTAGTACTCATACAATGCCTCAAAGAAGCCACTTACCAAGCATTTGTTGAAGTATCCATTTGTAAACCTGGAGAAATGCAGACACAGAAATTTAGTGGATAGAACTGGGAAAGCTGACCTTGATTGGCTTCACAAATTTGTGACTTAAAGGCTCTGTACTCCACTCTTTTCATCTGTATGTGTATTAAGGAAATGCATGCTTGTTTCATTGGAGTGTATAAAGATTCATGGAAAACATTTATTTTAAGAATTTAAAGCTTCTTTGTAAAGGTGCCCCTTAAAGACAAGGTAATAAGTCTCTTGAGACCTCTTATTGATGAATGCATATACACACCAACCAGTCAACAGTCGATAAGCATGTATTAACACCTACCAAATATAATAGGGCTTCCTATGTGCCAGCTGCTAGAGGCAACAGGAAAAGCAAAAACCAGTCCCTACTCTCTGATCACAGTCTCTTGCTGAAGACAGGGTTCATTTTCACAAGGGGAAGGGAGAGAGATAGGACACTGCTATTACTGATTTGGGCATCAAGAAACAAAAATCCTCAATTTATTCCTTACAAATTTTGACACCTTTCTTCCAAGGAGCTAATAGTAGAGGTCTGACATTTTTTTTGGGTGGTCAGAATACTCCTCTAAGAGAAGTCCTGCCAGGCTTAAGGCATAAACTTCAGCTGAGATAGAATCTTATCCAAGCTTATTTTCCTATTCCTAAGTAGGGGAATGAAATTATGAATGTGAGCACTTACTTTTTCTTTCCTTGCAAAGCAGTAGTGTTAGTAGCATCACACAGGGAAGTTATTTCCTAATCTGGATCCCTGCGGCTTCCCAGACTTGTCTCTCACATATAAATACAAGCAGGTCTCATTTTATGAAAACCTGGTGCACTCAAATCCCCCTTTCCCAAGATGGGAGTGATGATCCACATCAGGAAAGGATGATCTATAATTTCTGTAAATAGCAATCACCTTTAACAAGTTTATAATAGGATTCGGTTGATGGAATTTCCAAGTATACCTAACTGCAGCATCTTGAGAGCTGTATCATATAGAGCTGGATGTCTGCCCTCCTCTTTCAGCCCTCATTGAGGCCTACATTCAAAGCCTGATATTTTCTACAACCTCCCCACTGCAACAATCCTACCTGCTGCTTTGAGGGAAGCTGCTAGCTTCAGGGACCCTTGTCCAGCAGCAACATGAAGGGGGAAAGTTCCATCATAGGTTGTGCTGAACACAAAGCCATCACCTTAAAATGCTGCCTGGCAAAAGAGAGAAAGAATGAGTAGGGGGTGCCCCCTCTCCTGCCCATATTTCTTTATGTCAGTATGGTCTCCTCCTAGCCATGCTCAGTAATTACATCACTGTTGGTTCTGCTTTCCCAAAGAGCTAAAGTCAGCTTGGGAGTGGGGAGAGGAAGAGGAAAGAGGGAGGAAGGGAGGGAGAGAGACAGAGGCATAGAGAGACAGAGACAGAGAGACAAAGAAAGAGAGAGAGACAGAGACAGGGAGACAGACAGAGATATAGACAGAGAGACAGAGACAGAGAGACAAAGACAGACAGACAAAGACAGAGAGACAGAGACAGGGAGACAGAGAGACAGAGACATAGAGACAGAGACAGAAAGACAAAGACAGACAGATTGAGACAGAGAGACAGACAGAGAGACAGAGACAGAGACAGACAGAGACAGAGAGACAGAGACAGGGAGACAGACAGAGAGACAGAGACAGAGATATAGACAGAGACAGAAAGACAAAGAGAGATAGATAGAGAGAGAGAGACAAAGAAAGACAGACAGATTGAGACAGAGAGACAGAGATATAGACAGACAGAGACAGAGAGACTGACAGAGAGACACAGACATAGAGAGGCAGAGACAGAGAGACAAAGAAAGACAGACTGAGACAGAGACACAGACAGACAGAGACAGAGAGAGAGACAGAGAGACAAAGACAGAGACATTGAGAGACGGAGACAGAGAGAGACAAAGAGACAGAGATAGAGATAGAGACAGAGACAGACAGACAGACAGACAGACACACACACACACACACGCAGATCTAAGGTAATGGAGCCACTGTCCCTGTGGAGGGTGCAGAATTAACTGTGGAGGAAAACCTATTGTTGACACTTTTTGAAAAGAAGTTATTCAAACCATCTTGGGCTTTTGATTCTTTATCCCCTCTGCTTGTCCCCTCCCCCCACTTAAAGTAAGTTTGATCAATGCCTTTTGCTTTGTTTTTGCCAGTTGTTCCTGAAAATTCTACACCCTTCCAACTTCTTAAGACTGGGATACCCCGGTATAACTTCAAAGAACCCAGGGTTCTTTCCATGCTATAATCTACAGGCTAAATTCTGATTATTTATATTTGTTCCCGAAAATAACTGGGTTGGCTCTCTCTCAAAAAAAAAATCTCCTTCAGTGAGTATATCTCTTATTTTTTGACCTATAGATTTTATTAAAATTAACTTTTTTATTTTTTATTTTTTTATTTAACTTTTAACATTTATTTTCACAAAATTTTGGGTTACAAATTTTCTCCCCTTTTATCCCCTCCCCCCCCAAACCCAAGCATTCTAGTTGCCCCTGTGACCAATCTGCTCTCTCCTCTATCCTCCCTCCCTGCCCTTGTCTCTGTCTTCTCTTTTGTCCTGTAGGGCCAGATAGCTTTCTTAACCCCTTAACCTGTATTTCTTATTTCCCAGTGGTAAGAGCATTACATTTGATCCTAACACTTTGAGTTTCAACTTCTTTAGCTCCCTCCCTCTCCACCCCTTCCCCTTGGAAGACAAGCAATTCAATATAGGCCAAATCTGTGTAGTTTTGCAAATGATTTCCATACTAGTTGTGTTGTATGGGACTAACTATATTTCCCTCCATCCTATCCTGTCCCCGATTACTTCTATTCTCTTAAGATTCTTTCCCTCCCCATGAGTGTCGGCCTCGGATTGCATTCTCCTCCCCATGCCCTCCCCTCCATCCTCCCCCCCACCCTGCTTGTGCCCCTGTCCCCCACTCTCCTGTATTATGAGATAGGTTTTCCTATCAAAATGAGTGTGCATTTTATTCTTTCCTTTAGTGGAATGTGATGAGAGTAGACCTCATGTTTTTCTCTTGCCTCCCCTCTTTATCCCTCCACTAATAAGTCTTTTGCTTGCCTCTTTTATGAGAGATAGTTTGCCCCATTCAACTTCTCCCTTTCTCCTCCCAATATTTCTCTCTCACTGCTTGATTTCATTTTTTTCTTAAGATATGATCCCATCCTCTTCAAATCACTCTGTGCACTCTGTCTCTATGTATGTGTGCGTGTGTGCATGTGTGTGTATGTACTCCCACCCAGTACCCAGATACTGAAATGTTTCAAGAGTTACAAATATTGTCTTTCCATGTAGGAATGTAAACAGTTCAACTTTAGTAAGTCCCTTATGACTTCTCTTTGCTGTTCACCTTTTCATGGTTCTCTTCATTCTTGTGTTAGAAAGTCAAATTTTCTTTCCAGCTCTGGTCTTTTCATCAAGAAAATTTGAAAATCCTCTATTTCATTGAAAGACCATTTTTTCTCCTGAAGTATTATACTCAGTTTTGCTGGTAGGTGATTCTTGGTTTTAGTCCTAGTTCCTTTGACTTCTGGAATATCCTATTCCATTCCCTTCGATCCCTTAATGTAGAGGGTGCTAGATCTTGTGTTATCCTGATTGTATTTCCACAATACTTGAATTGTTTCTTTCTAGCTGCTTGCAATATTTTCTCTTTCACCTGGGAATTCTGGAATTTGGCCACAATGTTCCTAGGAGTTTCTCTTTTTGGATCTCTTTCATGCGGTGTTCTGCGGATTCCTTGAATATTTATTTTGCCCTCTGGTTCTAGAATCTCAGGGCAGTTTTCCTTGATAATTTCATGGAAGATGATGTCTAGGCTCTTCTTTTGATCATGGTTTTCAGGTAGTCCCAGAATTTTTACATTGTCTCTCCTGATTCTATTTTCCAGGTCAGTTGTTTTTCCGATAAGATATTTCACATTATCTTCCATTTTTCGAATCTTCTCGCTATGTTCTGTGATATCTGTCTTTCTCATAAGGTCCTTAGCGTCCATCTGTACTATTCCAGTTTTGAAAGATCTGTTTTCTTCAGTGAGCTTTTGAATCTCCTTTTCCATTTGGCTAATTCTGCTTTGGAAAGCATTCTTCTCCTCATTGGCTTTTTGAACCTCTTTTGCCAATTGAGTTAGGCTAGTTTTCAAGGTGTTAATTTCTTCAACATTTTTTTGGTTCTCCTTTAGCAGGGAGCTGATCTGCTTTTCATGCTTCTCTTTCATCCCTCTCATTTCTCTTCCCAGTTTTTCCTCCACCTCTCTAACTTGATTTTCAAAATTCTTTTTGAGCTCTTCCATGGCCTGAGCCCATTGGGTGGGCTGGGGCACAGAATCCTTGATTTCTGTGTCTTTGCCTGATGGTAAGCATTGTTCTTCCTCATCAGAAAGGAAGGGAGAAAGTGTCTTTTCTCCGAGAAAGTACCCTTCAATAGTTTTACTTCTTTTCCCTTTTCTGGGCATTCTCCCCAGCCAGTGGCTTGACCTCTGAATATTCTCCTCACACCCACCTCACCTCCTGATCCTCCCAGCCAGCGTTTGGGGACTGAGATTCAAATGCTGCTTCCCGCCTTAGGGCTTTTGGCAGGGGCAGGGCTGCTATTCTGTGTGAGAATTAAGTTCAGATGGTCAGGTCTGGGCAGGGCCGCCTCTCAGGCACAGTTCCCTCAGGGGGTTTATGCACAGACCTTCCACAATGGATCCAGGCTCCTGCCCGCTTGGGGAGCCCCTGTCTGCAGCCGCCTCTCAGCTTCTATCTCCCGGGGGGCCCGAGCCATGGGGACACCCCACTCCCCTCTCGACCCGCCAAAGAGACTCTCTCACTGACTCTCATCACCTGTGGGTGGGGGGGCTTGTGCGGCCGCTGGAGATCCCATCTCTGAAGCCTGCTCGGATCTGTACCTCTCGGAGCCGCGGCTGCTGCAGGGCTGGGCTCCACATCTGCAGCACGACGGACCTTTTGCGAGAGGTTTGCAGGTCCCTCTGAGGGTGGAGGGACCCGCGTGGCCGCTGGAGATCCCATCCCAGTAGCCCACTCGGATCTTTTCCTCAAGGTGTGGCAGCCGCTGCAGGGCTGCACTCAGCTCCCAGTCCCGGAGCCCAGTCCGCAGCGTGAAGGACCCCCCCCGCGAGAGGTTTGCAGGTCTCTCTGGAACAGAAATCTCCCTCACTCCAATATTCCGTGGCCTCTGGGTGCAGAATTCGCCGTGAGTTACTCCCCTCTAGCCGTTCTGTGGGTTCGGAGCTATGTGTATGTGCGTCTTTCTACTCCGCCATCTTGGCTCTGCCCTAAATTGTTTATTTTTAAATGAACAACATTTTTTCTCCCTCCAGTTCCTCTCTCCCAACAATGGATGGGAAACAAGTCCTTATAATATATATCCATAGTCAAACAAAATGAATTCTCTCCTTGGCCAGGACTTAGCGCAGGTGCTTAACAAATACTTGCTGAATGACTGGCCATGTTAAAAAAATATGACCTACAAATTTTTAAATCTCAGTATTATAAATCTTAATTATAGAAAAAAAATAAGAAAAGGATTTTTGGTGGCATAGAGGAGAATAATACTTTAATTAGTCCCTAACTTAGGGAAACGTATTTTGAGAAAATTAAGATTAAAAAACATAACTTCAGCCTGGTATACTAGCCCTTCCCTCTGCCCCCTAAGTTACTGAAAAAATTAAGCATATATATTCCCATCAAGGTTGTTTATTAGATAACCATCAAATGAGGTAAAGTTGATTTGTGTTATCAGTTAGAATAATGAAGTTGAGCCAGCAAGGGGATTCAATGGATAGAGCACTGGGTCTGTAGTCAGGAAGACATGAGTTCAAATTTCGCCACAGACACTAGCTGTGTGACCTGAGGCAAGTCACTTAACCTCAGATTGCCTTAATTCAAGGGAAAAGGAAATGATCAACCACTGTAGTGTCTTTGCTAAGAAGACCTCATGACCAGCATTGGTATGCTATGGTCCACAAGGTCCCAAAAAGTCACTGGATGAAGGAACAAATAATGAAATCAGGCTTCAGTTGAGAATTTGTGAACAAATCAGGACTATTAAATAAGTCCTTACATGTTAACTGGTAAAGTGATAGAAACAGTGACAGAATTTGCAGGGTTGTTGGTGTATGGAATTGTCAAGTGAGGAAACCCCCTCAACCAATGCAGGTTGTTGCCTCCTTTGCTGCAATTCTAAGGCCATATCTTTGCAAATAACCTAGAGCATCTTGCCCAGGGAAGAGTCAGCTTTTCTCCCTAAAGTAAATCGATGGGGCATAATTCATGCCATACATAGTTTCAGAGGGCTACCAAGGGCACTAGTGAATTATCCAAGGTCATAGAGCTAACATGTGTCAGAGATAGGACTTGACCTCAGGCTTTCCTGGTTCCAGACCAGTTCTCTATCTAGGTCTCCAAGCCACCTCAACTGGGAGGTACTGTGGAGGAAAAAAAAGGACCTGTATTTGTGAAGCCCTATTGGTCTTTAGTCCTCTCTCCTCTTCTTTGTTGGCAGGGCAGCAGGAAAAGTAAGCCAAGGGGGGCTGACAGAAAGAGTGTTTTTACTTGACTTGCTAAGTAGATTAAACGATCCAGTCCTTCTGAGCTTCCTTAAGTGTGTTCATGGATGTAGGCCAGTGAGTTCACAAACTTCAATGTCCTAGTTAGTCTTATGTCTCTAAGTTATTTCATTCTCCAGCTCAGAGAGAGGGCCTTCCCTAGACTAAGAAAATATTTGGACAAGGGGAAGAATAAGGAGACAATTGGAAAAGGTGAAGGGACAAGAAAGGAGAGAGGAGAGACAAGAAAGCAAAATATGGGGTTGGGTGGGATCGAGAGAAGGTAACATAAGAATAGGGAAAGATAAAAAGGAGAAGAAAGAGAATGGGAGAGTCATCGTGATGTGTGGAGGTCATTATCTGAAGGATGCCCACTATTCAGTGAAGACCTCCTAAGCACAGAGGAGTGGATGGTATTTTGTTCTGTGTGAGTGGAAGGAGCGACCATATTAATAGAATAATATTGTTTAAAGTAGGTCCCTTTTGCAATGTGGTCAAAGTGGATCCACTAATCTCTAGCTGGCTTCATCTTATGAATATATTTTTAAGAAATTATTGGTTTTGGAAACCCTTGTAAGGTACTCCTCCATTTCTTTTAAAGTCTACTTAATTTATAGACTACTAAAATTGTGAGTTCTTTTCTCCTCCCTTGGTCTCTTTTCCTTTTCCATTTTTTTGAAATACACCTTTTCTCCTGAAATCATCTGCTTTTGTCAGTCAGTTATAACTTGAAGCACTCTTTTTAGAGCTAAATATTTTTGATCTTTTGTGTACATTTATCCTGAACTTTCCATAAAAGTATATTTCCCCCTCAAAAGTCTTTAGGCTTCATATGTATTGGTGACTCTTAAATTTTTTTCTCCTTTCTTTTCTTAATACATAGAGAAAGCAGTAAAAAAACCCCACAAAGAACAGATGGTAAGTGACTACTTTACCTGAAGGTTTTGAGTCAAGTGGTTTGAATTAATAGGTAGAGGGTCTTTTTTTCTGATCTTATTAAAGTTGTGACACAGTGTATATAAGATCTATCATATTTTTATGTATTTCCCTTTCCAATATTCCAAAAAAAAGACACCAAAATATGAATTCTTTGATTTATCTTTTCTTTGCTGTTGCTGTTCATTTCTTTTTTCAGTCATGTCCAACTTGTCTTTACCCCATTTGGAATTTTGTTGGCAAAGATACTGGAGTGGTTTGCCATTTCCTTCTCCAGTTCATTTGGTATATGAAGAAACTGAGGCAAGTAAACTGAAGTGACTTGCCCAGGGTCACACACCTAGTAAGTGTCTGAAGCCAGATTTGAACTCATGAAGAAGAGTCTTCCTGACCCACCACTCCATCCACTGTGCCACCCAACTGTCCATATCCTTCCATACAATGTTGTTAAAAATTAATTATGTCACAGTTAATATGAGCATAATGATTCATGCAGAAATAAAAAGGTTCTTTTTCATGATATAGAGGATTTTAAAGATATTAGCACTAAAGATTTTTCAAAGATATGCCACATTTGTGTAACTACATGTAGAGAAAAGTGGAAGGAACATGTAATCAATAATTTGTTGGATGAAATTTATTCATGTGCCTAATATGACTCATGTCCTAGTACCTAGAAGTTCCTATACTGCATTATATTTTGAGAAGTTTCTTTAGCCCACTTTAAAATTAAAAAATTCATTTTTTAAAGTAAAAACTGATATCTCTCAGTACCTGGTAGAGCTCATTTCTTAAGTTAATGATGTCATCAGAAACCAAATTTCTAGAGGATTCCTCAATAATTCAGCATGAAGGTGAATGACCACTAAGTATAAGAAGCTAAAATGTAAAGATAGTGACAATAATCTGTTAGTGGGGGAAAATCAGTTAATGAATTAATAAGTTCATATTTAATGGTTTATAAGCACCAGTCAGAGGTTTTCCAAGAGAAAGATGACATTTGTCCCTGGTGGCTTTTATAGAGCGTCCAGTTTATGCAGATCTAGACATCATTCAGTGCTAATGACCCAGCCAAGTTGTGAGCTAAGAGGGTGGAGGAAGAAGAAAAGAGTAGAAAAATAAATGTGTTGAGTTTTATATTTACTAGATCCTCAGTGATGCCAAATATTAATTTTCATGGAGGAGCAATGTTCAAGTGTTAGATTTATTAAATTAACTTCTGATTGATGATGTGAAGGCATGCTTCCTTACTTAGGTATAGACAATTGCCTAACCCAGGGATTCTTGTTGACTATAATCTGGTAAAAATCTAATCTTGTTTGGAAAATGCGCAAAATAAAACATAAAAGATGATAGAAGAAATGTAATATATTGAAATGTAGTTACCAAAATGATAAAAACAAGTTCATAGTGTGAGAGATGATGTTTCAGAAGTGAAGCCTCCTCAAAGAGTTAGTAATTTTAATACCAATTGTTTTTACATCATTTTGTAACATGTAAAGACCTTATTCCAAGTTGGGACCTTTGTCCCTTACTCCAAAAGAGTTAAAAGGGCCCTGGAAAACCTCATCTTGTCCCACATGAACTGGCTCTCTAGAGTCCCACAAACTTTTCCCTATCACTATGCCCTATCAATCTATTTCTCCAGGTTACAAGCCATTCCCATCAAGACCATTCTTGGAACCTCCAGACCTCCTGGGGCCACCCCAGATTCCTTCCCCAGTCCCTCTGTAGATAAGATAAACTTTGATCTTCTTTACCTGAAATAAGGCTTGAGTCGAATTCATTTGAACAGGACCCAGCATGGCACTCCTTTTGGGTCCCAAACACCCTAACCCTCAACAATTCTATACAACTACAGTTAACTTTAAGTCCCAATCTTGTTCTAAGGAACAATGATACAATATCACATAGATGGAGGAAGAACTAAAAAAATAAGAATAAGAAAAACAAGATTAAGAAAGGAAAGTCAACTAATTAGAAAAGGAGATCCAGAATCTTAGGGAAGAAAATGATACCTTGAAAATTAGAACTGGGCAAGATGAAGCTAGTGAAATTATAAGAGATCAAGAAATAATTAAAATATGAATAATAAAAATAGAGAAAGGGAAACATAAGAAAAAACAGCAGATTTGGAGAATAGTTCAAGAGGAGAACACATAAAAATAATTGGACTAACGGAAAGTTATGATAAAAAAATCTTGATACAATAATATAAGAAATAATTAGAGAAAATTGTCCTGAAGCATTAGAACAAGGGGGACAAGTAGAAATAGAACAAATCCACTGATCACCACCTAAAGATAGCCTATGAATAAAATTCATAGGAATATCACAGTCAAATTCCGAAACCCTCAACTCAAGGAAAAAATATTAAAAGGTACAAGAATAAAAGAACTTAAATATGAAATTAGAAATACACAAGACCTGGAAGCAGAGACATTAAAGGACCGAAGGTCTTGGTACACTAAATATTGAAGAGCAAAAGAACTGGGGCTCTGACAGAAAATATCATACCCAGCAAAGTTCAACATAAGTCTGAATGAAAAAAATGGACATTTGATTAACTCTCAGAGTTTCAAGACTTTGTTAAAAAAAAAAAATCAACCTGAACTTAAGGGATGATTTGATATACAAGAGCCATGAGAAATGTAAGGTACATATCCAAGACTGATTATATGAGATTCAATAAGGATAAACCATTTACTTTTTATGTATGTAAAACGTATGCCTAAGATTCTTATTAATAATTAGGTAGCTCATAAGAAACATTGGGGTAAACCTGAGTATGATATGAATTTAAAAAGTAAAACCATTTAGGAACAGCTGAAAAGAGTAATTATTATTATTATTATTTTTTTTTTACAAATGAGGTGTAAGAGGAAGACTCAATACAGAGGAATATGGGAGAGGAGGACTGGTACTTTCATCGGGAATGGGTTTAAGAGGGAATAATGCATATATATTTAGAAGAGTATAAAAATCTTCTAAATTCAGAAGAAATAACTTGGTAGGGGCATAGGGAGAGGGAAAGAGGATAAAGGAGGGAACTTTAGAGGGGAGGGTGAGGGAATAGGTAAAAGGGGAGGATGGGAATAGGAGGATAGGGGAGGGATCCTTGGAGTAGGGCAGGAGAGTAATAGGAGGGTAAATTAGTGGGTAGAAGTAAAGTGATGGGGTTCAAGCCCAAGCCGAGACCTTTGTCCCTTGGACCTGGAGGGTTTTGGTCCCATTTGTCTGAAGGGGCCCTGGAAAGCCTGGCCTTGGGGGTCTCCTTCCATTCCCCTTATTTGATTTAGCATTCTCTTGAGGTCCATGTTGCCCAGCTGGGTGCTCCCTGCCTTTGATTCTTGATTTTATCAGGGTCCAGGACTACCAGCCACTCCCATCAGGATCCTCCCTGGACTTGATCTGCATTCCAGGCTGCCTTCCCCTATCAAGACCATCCCTGGGGCCCCCAGACTACTTGGTGACACCTGGATTCTTCCCTCAGTCTTTTTCTATATTTAAGTTCCATCTTGCCTCCATGAAGGCGCTCAGATTTAATCCAGCCCAGACTCTGTCTAGCTGAGATTCTACCTGGCCCGCTCGTTAATACAAGCATTACAAATGCTTAGGCTCCTTAAGAGTCAACCCAATGTGGTGAATCTTTAATAAACTTTGTTTTTCTTTGGCATTAAAGAAGGCTTGTGTTGAATTCATTTGAGAAGGACCCGGAGTGTCAGTATTTAGGGAGCCTCCAACACCCCAAACCGCAACAAAAGAAGAGGAGGCAGGAGGGATAGACAAGAGATATACACAAACATAAAAACAAAGAGGAGTAAAATTTGTTTTTTTGGAAACTATTCTTATGACTGTGAAAAAATTTTTTTTTCATTGGAATCAGTTTGTAGACGGGATCTCAAGTTCTGAATTTTTCATTCAGCATTATTTCATGCAATCCTTTTCAAATTTTTATTAGTCACTTTTAGTTAATAAAGATTTCTATTGTGATCTCATTAGCTCTGTAGTTCACCTGAAAAGTTCATTAGAAAGAATATTTTCCTTTATTGTGTTCTCTTTGAACTATACATTATTTTGCACCAAAAATATTTTCTGATATACAGTTATTGTGGCATTAGACATAAAGGTTGTATGAAGGCTCTTGTACTGTATAATAATGTCAGTGTTATATCATATCCTTGGTTGTACTGCTTAGAATAAGAACATCAATCTCTGATAACCTGAGTACCCAGGGTTATTATTTGCTTTAAAGATCCACTTCAGTTTTCACACCAAAGTTAAGGGAAAAAACCATCTCTGTGATGAAACTGATATCAGTAGATTAGTGAAAGCACTCGGCTTGTGATGGTTCATTACAGGTCTCTGGGCCTGTCAGAAGACCATGATGAATGAACTCTCTGGATCATTTCCAAAGAGCTCATAGGGATTGGCCAGGTATGATGGGGATAAAGTTTAAAACTACAGTAAGGGCAGAAATGAGAAGTTCTGTTCACAGGAATCATTGACAGATACTATACCAACATGACACAAACCAAACAGTCTAGTTAGATACAAACCAAGGGAAACATTTAAATATGAAAAACAATCCAAAAGACTTAATACAATTCATTAAGGTAGTATAGAAGAAAGCAGTGACTATAACAGAATATAGGTATTAAGTCAACAAACATTTATTAAGCACCTACTATGTGCCAAACTCCATGCTAAGCTTTGGGAATGCAAAGAAAGACCCCAGACAGTCCTTGCTCACAATCTAATGGGAAGATGATATTCAAATAACTGTGTACAAACAAGATATTTACAGGATACACTGAGGATAACCACAGAGAGAAGACACTAATATTAAGTGGGATTGGGAAAAGCTTTTTGTAGAAGATGGCATTTTAGCTGGGACTTGAAGGAAGCCAGAGAATCTACAAGGCAGAGAATGAGGAGAGAGAGAATTCCAGGCATGAGGCACAGGCAGTGAAAATGGATGGTGTCGGAAAAGAGAGTGTCTTGTGTGAGGAACAGAGAATTATAGAGTGCTTGGAGAAAAGTGGTGTAGAAGACTGGAACAGTGTTGGGGAGTGAAGGGTGGGGCAGAGTGGAGTTATGAGGGGCTTTAAATTGAAACAGAATTTTGTATTTGGTCTTGGAGGTAATAAGGAGCCACTGAAGTTTGCTAAAGGAGAGGAGAGGATGACATGGTCAGACCAATGGCTTTGGGAAGATCAGTTAGATATCAAGAATCAGCCTTTTGAGTAGTTTCAGTGCAAACTCTGACTGTCTAAGGAGAATAGTTCTTGGCTTAGACTAAAAAAAAGTTCTTACAGGCAAGGGGAAAAAACAACTAATAGAGACAAAGTAGAGTTGAAGATCTTGCAAACAGTAGCTAGTGGGTGACCTGAGGATGGAAAATTCTTGAAAAGGAAACTCTGCCTTTGCCTCCAGAGATCTGCTCAGGGGATGAGCTAAGCAGAGCAGGCACTGGGGGCTAGAGCCTTTGAAGGCTAATCTCCAACGACAATTTTAAAACAACACAATCCGAGGAGCCCAGATAGTCAACTTTGGGATGCAGTGGGTGACCTCCCCACATCTTCTTCCTGGGACTTGCTTGGAAGCAAGGGTTGGTGACAACAATCAACACAACACATGAGACAAGACTTTTCACTAAGGACTGGACCTCTACATAACCCTTCTTGGTTCTTTCTCCTTCCCAGCAGGCTATACTGTCTCAGACACTTCTATGTAGGAATGGCAAAGGCAGGAAGCCCAGCTAGGGATGAGGGTGGTGGCTGGTTGGACAAAATCCCTTGGGCTTCTTTATATCCAAACAGCCAGGTGATACAATGGCTAGAGCATTGATTGTGGTGTCAGGAAGACCTGAGTTTAAATCCTGCCTCAGATACTTACAAGTTGTGGTACTCTGGGCAAGTCACTTAATCTCGCAGCCTCAATTTCCTCATCTATAAAATGTGGGTGATAAAACCTCCCAGGGTTGTTGTGAGGATAAAATGATATGTGTAAAGTGCTTAGCTAATCTTAAAGCTTAATTACTTTTTAAATTAATTTAATTTATTAAATTAAATTAAATTAAAAAATTAATTGTTGTTATCTAGATGTCTCAGAATGCCTCCTCCCTGTGAGATCCTTGCCATCTCCAGGTGCACTCCCTTCCTTTTCTCCCCTCCACCAACTTCTTGTTGTCTATAGAGTCCCACCTACTTGTCCCCATTGTCATCCTGCACCTCAATAAGATGGCACTGGACATCTAGCATCATCTTCACATCACCAGTCACTGCATAGTCAGAGTCACTTTTAGCAAGCTGCATGACCTTCTCTAGGAAAAGGTCACGTGTGAGGTAATCATCCGTCTTCTTCAACAAGCTGATAGTAACAGTTATAATACAGTATCTTGGGTCTATTTTAAAGGCAATTATACCCTCTGACAAAAGGGCAACATGCAGAAACCTTTAACCATTTAGTTCACTTTCTCTCTGAGATGTGCATTATTTTACTTGAAAAAATTTGGGGGCTTACATTAGAGGAAGCATGGGAGTCAATAGTTCTTCCAAGAAGTAAGACAGTCTGAAAATTCAATCTAGTGTTTATCAAAGAGAAAAAAAATACTTGAAGGGAGAACCAGAAAGATCTGTCTACTTAGAGGAAAATGAGCAATCTACCATTTTGATCTTAATTCTTACACTTTTGATAAGGGCTCTCAGCCTGAAAACCCAAGCCATATTGGGCAGTGATTGAGATGAATAATGAATCTCTTAGTGCAGTCAAAATTTCATTAGCTTCTGCCAGCAGCGATTCCCTAAGGCAGATTTGTTATAAATTAAAGATCAAGGTTACTACTCTTTGGAAAAAAAATAATAGCGTTTCCAGTCTCTGTGGTTCTTCTCCCTCAGAGACTGTAGGAAAAAAAGGGATAGCTTATCAAAAACCTATAGCTGATCTGCCTTTGGAAGATAGTTTTCCTGAACCATTAGTGTTTTTACATCTTACTTTCCCTTGGCAAATAACCTAGAAATATCACAGATATCTGAGCAGTATTTCCAGTAGAAGGCAGAAATAATCATACAAATACTTAATCTAGAAAATAGTATGGAAGAAAGCCAGGAAAACTTGTTTAGTGCCAGAGGTGGGGAACCTGCAGCCTCAAGGCCACATATGGCAATCTAGGTCCTCAAATGTGGATCCCTTAATAAAAGGATTTGTTCGATAAAACTTGGACTCAGTCAAAAGGCCATACCCAAGGACCTAAAAGGCTACATATGACCTTAAGGTTGCAGACTTCCCACCTCTGGTTTAGCCTGTTATATTTTCAGACAAACCCTCACCTGAGCCTGGTTGAAAATTCTGAGGATATTTGGCCTGGAGAAAACTTGAGGGGGGGTGGTAGTGGAAGAAGTATAGAAATAAGGTGGAGAGCTAACATTTCTGATTGGCTCTTGTGTGCCAGAGGGATTAGACTTTTGTTTGGGCCCAGAAATCAGAACCAGGAATGACAGGTAGAAGCTGCAAACAGGCAGACAGGTTTGATGTAAGCATCAGAGCTGTCCAAGGTACACTAGGGCTGCTTTGGGAGTCAGTGAGTTTTGTATCCCTGGGGGTCTTTGTTCAGAGTCTGGGTTATTACTTTTTGAAATTTTGGATTTTCTAGGCTAGAATAAAAATGTCCTCTGAGATTCCTTTCTACTTCCAGATTTTGTGATTTTGTTTATAAGACACTTCAGTGGGTTAGAGAAAAGTCAGAGGGAAACTTCTCTGAAGTTTTTAAAAATCAGGATAGACACACATCCTTCTAGTATGTCTTATCTGGGACAGCTGTATTTGTTAAAAAAAATGCTGCTGATGGAATAGAGAAAAGACGTGATATGAATTTTTTATACTGCATCCCTAGATAAAATTCTACAAGGCATGTTAAGTATTAATGTCAGATTCATCTTAACATTAATAAACAACCAATAGATCCTTTTAATCAGTTTCAGGAAATACCTGTTATCTAGAACCCCCAGTAAAGATCAGTCATTTACTTATCACTCACCCTGTAACTTACAATCTTCCTCCTCCACTCCTACTGTAACCTCACTTTCCCTGGTGGCTCTGGACTTATCTTCTTACTTTGTGATTTGTAGTATTTTCCCGGAAAGTTCTGCAGAGTCCCTGTTATCTCTCTTTTCACAGCTTTCATGGCTTTGCCCAGGTGAGGAGTCTAGAGTTCCTAAAAATAATGAATAAAAATCAGTTAATTTTCAGTCTAATCGACTTCCCCTGTTAAAGAGGGCCCACTGAAGAAGGACGCCACTGAAAATGGAGAAGGAAGAAATTATTTTCAGATATGTTTTAAAAATGTTTATTAAAAAGTGACATTGTTCAATAACTTTCAAAATTTCACTTTTTAACATCTAAAGTTAAACTATTATTTTTTTTAAGAAGTTAAATGCTTCTACTAATTGTAAATGAACTTTTTTAAGTTAAAAAGTATATATAAAGAAGGTAATGTAAATATGTAAATGATATGTAAATATGTAAAATAAATATGTAAAGGTAATCCCTTTTTTGTTCATTCTATATTTATTCATGTTTGTTGATTAAATTCATGATAAAAAACTTAAAAAAGAACAAAACTGAATAAAAAGTTCAGTAACTTTACTTTCTCAATTATTATCTATTGTTAGAATTAGTAGGTTCTATTGGAATGTTGAAGGCAGCTAGGTTTCTTCAAACAAATTTCCTTGTCAAGGAAATTAGATAAGGGATTCCTGTAGTTCAGAGGAGGCAGCTAGGTGGCACAATGAATAAAGCATTGGGCCTGGAATAAGGAAGATGAGTTTAGATCCAGTCTCAGACACTCAGTAGCTAGGTGACCCTGGAGAAGTCACTTAACCCTGTTTGCCTCAGTTTCCTTATCAGCAAAATGAGCTGGGGAAGGCAATGACAAACCACTCCAGTGTATTTGCCAAGAAAATCCCAGATGGGGTCCTGAAGAGTCAGACATCACTCAACAACAACATAGTTCAGCAATTCACAGAGTGTGGCTCATGGACACTTGGGATTCCCAAGCTAGAGGATCTGCAAAAGTATTTTGCAAAAGAGGATCTGTAAAAAGTATTTTGATAATAATATTAATTATTTGTCTATTAAAACACTCATTTTCCAAGGTTGGATTTTCTTTATATATTTCTTTTCTTTTTCAGTTTTCAACAATCACTTCCATATATTTAAAAATTTTTCTTTATATATTTCATGACAAGGTATTCTAGCAGATGGATTGCAGAAAGATATGAGAAACCAATTTTCTTCTATTCAGCCAGACATAAGAGAAATTTGAAAGAATATACAAAATAATGACATTCTTCTCAGTAAAAAATTTTTGTGTTCTGGAAAATATAGTTTTTTAATAAAAAGATTTTTGGATGAATTAATAAATGTTTTAAAATTGATCAGTTTTAAATTATAATGCTAAAAATGTTGAAAGACAGAACCCACAAAAATAAAAGGTATTTTACATTTTTAGTAATCTTAAAGAGTATAAAAGGGTTCCCAAAGCAAAAAGTTTGACAATCTGACTCTTCAATATTAAATTTAATTTTAACAATTTGATTGACTTCTTATTTTGACAGTTTGATTCCTTAATTTTGATTTTCTCATTTTGACAATTTGACTCCTTAATTCTTTCCTTATTTTTAATGTTTTGATTACCTATTTTTAAATTTTTGAGAGCCTAATTTTTACAATTTTACTCCTTTATTTTGATTTTCTAATTATAAACTTTTAATTTTTACAATATGACTTTTAAATATCGATTCCCTCATTTGAAAATATGACTTTTAAATTTTGATAATTTGTCTCACTAATTTTGGCTCCTAAATTTTGACAATTTGACTTGGTAATTTTTAAACAATTTGAATCTCTAATTTTGACTACGTATTTTTTCAATTTTACATTCTAATTGTAGCTTTCTAATTTGACAATTTCACTCCCTAATTTTAGCTCCCTAATTTTGATTCCCTAATTTTCACAGTATTATGTTTTAGTATTAACTCCTTAATTTTGATTTTTTTATTTTCAACATTTGGCTAATGAGCTGAAGTCCCCTGTGAAGAGAACCGAACATTGGGCACAAGCTTTGCCCTATGAACTCAGCTATAGAATGCAAAGGCTGAGGAAGGAAATGGGAGAAGGTGGTGGTGGTGGTGATGGTGGTGGCTGGTCTTTTTTCTACAAAATGGTACATTGAGGACCCCGCCTACTATAATTTGTTCCAATATGTGTGCATATATTATTATTATTATTTCATTATCTTTCAGCCTAATGCATTTTCCCTATTTAATCATCCTTAAAGATGTCTAGTTTTAGTCTTGGCTTCTCTGAGATCATAACTTCTACTTTTACCTCTCTGAATTCACTTGAAGCGTAATAACTTTTGCTCAGTTCTATTATTTTTACTCTCTGAATTCTTATGCTTCAACTGTATCTTGTAAACAACAAATTATTGTATTCTTCTTTATAGCATTCTGCTACCTAGCTCCATTTTATGGGTGAGTTCATACTATTAACATCAACTGTTTTAATTGCTAACTGTATATGCTTTCCTCCTTCACATGCTCTTCTACCATTAAAAATCTTAGCACCAAGCCCTTAGTTTCTTTATAAAAAGTAAGATTTTGAAAGAGAAGGAATATGATGGACATTAATAGTATGTAATTGAAGCAATCTGCTTCCAATATGTTTTTCTTTTCTGATCACTTAGACCCCAATGACTGGTTCTTACTTCTATTTTTTTTACTTCCAGTTCAGGATCCACCCTCCAAAGTTTAAGTTATTTTGATTTTGACTACTCTCCTCCCATATTACCCTCTTTCTTAACCCTCTTCCCTTTCCCTCCACTTCCTACTGAGCAGGACATATTTCTTTTTCAAATCCTGTGTATGCGTTCAACCCTGCTTTGTCCATTTCAAAGAAAATGAAGGTTCCATGATTTATCTTGACAATGCCCAACTCTGTGCCCTTTCCTTTATATTTGTATTCTCTTCTCACATATTCCAGTTATAAGAAATACTAAGTTCCACCTAATTCCACCTTTCTACTTCAGTGGTAAGTCAGCATATACTCCTCTTTTTTTTCCCCTTCTTAAAACTTTCAGAACAGATCCAACCCACCCACAGTCCTCTGCTTTAGGAAGCTCCCACAATATAGTTTGAAGATACTAAGGTCCTGAAATGATATTTGTTTATTTTCCTTCTATAAGAGTAGGAGCCCAATTTCCCCCTTTTTTTGGTATCATTGTATATCCCCTTCCAATTGATCATATAATCTTACCTTTCTAAGTTTGCTCTTATGATTTTATTTTAAAGTTTCTATTTAGCATTTGCCTTTTCATTAGTTATCTTTAAAAAAAGTCCTCAACTCCATTGAAGGTCTCTTTTTCTCCCTAGATAATTATATTCAGCTTTGTAAGCTGTTATTCTTAGTTGTAGGTCTGAATCTTTTGCCTTTTGGAATGCTTTTTTCTAAGATCTCTTCTTTACAATAGAAACTTCCGTGTTTCTGACTGTCATTCTTGTGTACTGGCACTTTTTCTGAATATTTACAATACTTTCTCTTAGACATGAAAGCTTTAAATTTTTCCTGTGACATTCCTGGGAATTGTTTTTTTAAAAAGACAATTAATAGATTGCCTTCTTTAATTTTCCACCTGAAATAGAAATGGACAGTTATTACAATTTCTTGAAATTTCATGTTCAACCTGGTTTACAAAGTCTGGTAATTTTTAAATTGTCTTCCCTTGACTTGTTTTACATGTTGGTGCTTTTGATAAATTTTCTTTTTAGATTTTCTTCCATTTTTTGATCTTTTTATTTTATTCTAGTACTTCTTGTTTTCTTACGAAATCATTGAATTTTTTTTGTTTATCTTAATTTTCAATAATGTATTTCTTGGATATGATTTACACTTTTTGTTCTAAGCTATCTATTCTCCTTCAATTCTTTCTTCCAGAGCTTGTATTTAATTTCTTAATCTCTTACTTCATTCTTTCCGGATATTTCTGTTGTACTTGTGAAAAATCCACTATTTCTATTTGAGTTTATGCATCCTGTTATTGTGAACTTACTCTCTTATGTCACATTAGATTTTGAGGTCTCTCTCCATCCATAATCACTCTTTGTAACAGTCAATATCTTCCCCCCCCCCCCAATTTACTCACTTCTCTAGCCTTAGTTCATGAATTAGAGCTTTGTACCAGGGCTAAGTGCCACTACCTTTTGTGCTTTTGAATGGCATGGTCAGTACTGCTTGGTCTCACCCTATTTATGACCTTTTCACTTTGGGATATGTCTACACTAAGGAAGCTACTAGATTTTTTTAGGCACCCCTCATTCTTTAAGGTTTAGAGGGCTGGATCTTCATTGAAAAAACCATCTCTGTGATGAAACTGATATCAGTAGATTAGTGAAAGCACTCGGCTTGTGATGGTTCATTACAGGTCTCTGGGCCTGTCAGAAGACCATGATGAATGAACTCTCTGGATCATTTCCAAAGAGCTCATAGGGATTGGCCAGGTATGATGGGGATAAAGTTTAAAACTACAGTAAGGGCAGAAATGAGAAGTTCTGTTCACAGGAATCATTGACAGATACTATACCAACATGACACAAACCAAACAGTCTAGTTAGATACAAACCAAGGGAAACATTTAAATATGAAAAACAATCCAAAAGACTTAATACAATTCATTAAGGTAGTATAGAAGAAAGCAGTGACTATAACAGAATATAGGTATTAAGTCAACAAACATTTATTAAGCACCTACTATGTGCCAAACTCCATGCTAAGCTTTGGGAATGCAAAGAAAGACCCCAGACAGTCCTTGCTCACAATCTAATGGGAAGATGATATTCAAATATTCCCTTTAAATAATAAAATAAAATACAAGACTATTGAACAAACTGACCAAGTACTGGAAATCGAGGGGATGCCCATCGTTTGAGGAATGGCTGAGCAAGTTGTGGTATATGAATATAATGGAATACTATTATGCTACAAGAAATAATGAACAGGAAGACTTCAGAGAGGCCTGGAAGGACTTATATGAACTGATGCTGAGTGAAAGGAGTAGAACCAGCAGATACTTTTACACAGCAACAACCACAGTGTGTGAGGAATTTTTTGGGTAGATTTAGCCCTTCAGAGCAATGCAAGGACCTAAAACATTCTCAAAGGACTCTTGAGGCAAAATGCCATCTACATCCAGAGAAAGAACTATGGAACTGGAAAGTAGAATGAAGCACAATATTTTCTCTTGTGCTATGTTTTGTTTTGTTTGGGTTTTTCTCATGTTTTCTCCCATTCATTTTAATTCTTCCATGCAACATGACTAATGTTAAAATGTGTTTAATAAGCATGTATGTGTAGAATCTGTATAAGATTGCATGCCATCTCAGGGAGGGAGGGGGGAAGGAGGAGGAGAAAATCTAAGACTTATGGAAGTGATTGTAGAAAATTGAAAACGAATAAATTAAAAAAAAAGAATATTGACCAAACACATGCTGTCAATAGATTCCACCTGTTCCATCTGTCTATCCCAAATCCCTTCATACAATGCGCTATTTGGAACCACAGTTGTTTTCATTCTGACTCTTATTGTTAGACAGTAAACCAATCATACTGTCAGATCATCTAAACCGTTTTTGTATAGTCAATCTGAAGAGTATTTTGAGATACAAAAATCTGTCTTTTACAGATTTAAATTAAAATTTTTTAAAAATTTATTTTATTCTGAACTTAAGAAATAAAACAAGGATTTCTATAATATAGAATAAAAAAAGATGATTGTTCATGAAACTACAAATCTATTATGTACAATTTGGTATTCATTTAAAAAATATAATGAAGTTATCATGTAACTTTCTTTCCTATCCTTTTTCTCCCCTTCCCCTGCTCCCTATCTCTACTCTAGAGGTGGCTACCATTAAGCATATATATGTATATGTATATATATATATGTGTATATATATATATATATATATATATATATATATATAGTCATTCTATGTATGCTTCTATTTATCAGTTTTTTCTCTGGATGTAGACAACATCTTCCTTCATATGTCCTTTTTAGTTAATTTGGGCTATTTATAAATCCTAATGACTTAGTCACTCAAAGTTAATATTGCTGTTACTGTATACAATATTTCTTGGTTCTGTTATTTTGCTATTCATGATTTTGTACAAATCTGTGCATGTTTTTCTAAAATCATTGAGCTCATTATTTCTTATAGCACAGCAGTATTCCATCACAATCATATATTACAACTTGTTCAGACATTTCCCAAATGATAACCTTTGATTCTGTAATACTATCACTAGGTCTGTTTCCTGAGATAATTAGGGAAAAAGGAAAAGAATCTCTGTTTCTAAAATATTTATGGCAGCTCTCTTTGTAGTGGTAAAGATTTAAAATTTTGAAAAAGTAATTATTTCTTTAAAAGCAATTTTTTTCTTTGTATTGACTCATATGTGTGTCTCCTTTCCCAAAACAGTAAAAGAAGAAAACTAGGTAGAAGGGACCACAAAAAGCTCATGGAAGCTATGTGTATTTCCTAAGGTCAAGAGATAATCAACCTTTTTTCTACATCTCTCTCAATTCTTTCCTAGTAGATGTAAACACTTCAGTTTCTTTAAATCCCTCCATGACTCAAATTTCTAGCATTGACACAAAAACAAGAATAAGGGCCAGCATGCTTATAAAAATATGTCAGTGTATTATTTGTAATTCTGTAAAGGGATTTTAGGGGAGAAAAAAACCTGCTGTTTCTGGAGTCAATAACCACTCCAGGGTTCTATTTCTTTGTGCCAGTGCACTTGTATTTTTCCCTTCCCAAAATTCATAACCCTAACCTTGAACCGCAAACACCCAAAAGCTCACACATCTTCAGATACCTCCCCAGAAGTCCTTTAAAACTCTTGCGACTGTTTTGTACTAATACTAATGAATGTGTCAGGGTCTATTATTTCTCATTTGTTCAATAAGCGTGGAGGAAGCCTCAGTTTCCCAGGATTTTCTTCCTAGACCTGGAGAGGACCAAAAAATCAGCCCCTGGTATGGGCTTACAATTCTCTCGAGAGCTTTATAAAAGTCCTTCTCCAAAGTTTACAGCATGTATTTAGCACTCTGATTTAATGTAGTTCCAAAGTTTACCTACAGAACAGACTTACAATCTTTTCCTCCTAACCATCCCAGACTCAGGGAAATACATTGAATCTGAATTTGTTTTAAGGGCAGAAAAAGATCCTATTAGTCACATGCGCCTTTATATCAATGCGACAACACACCTGTCCTTATAGGCATGCGGACACACACACACACACACACACACACACACACACACACATACACACAGTGTGCACCGTGTATATATAAATTTCCTCCAAGCACAAAGTGGAGGAAACGTTCCCTCTTTTTTACCTTATAATAAGGCAGGACACTGAAAGCAATGACCTTGCAGGGAGATTCATCACCTGGTAGCAGCAGCCACTGCTCCTTGTCCTTGGGTGTCGGGCAGAAAGTGCAGAGTGACCTCTGAGACATCAAGGGGCACAATGCGAGCCGAGTGGGAGCCCCATTAATAATGGAGGGAGAGGTCACCTGCTCCCCCCGAGTCTGTCGCCAATGGCAGGAAGTCTCTCGGCTTGCTCTTACAGGTTTGGGAGCGTGTGTGTGGAGAAGGGTGCCCATCGGCTGTCAAAGCTTGGCACCCAGAGACTGAAATGGCTGAGGTTGATCCTGCGGCTGCTCCTACCCCCCATTTCCTCCCTCTACCTTTTAAAGAATTAGCGCAGAGGTGGATTTTCCACGTGCCCACCTACAGATCAAACTGGCAGGAACCTTGTCACCCTACCCCTATCAGATCCCCCCTGCCTCCCTCTGTCCTACAGTTGAACTTGCCTAGTCAACTATTATTTGGAACTTTGGCCAGTGAGGGAGGTAGAGGCAGGCAGAGTGGCAACCCTGCCAACCCTTCCCCAGACTCTTCTGCCTTCTTCTTCCCCAGGAATCATTCATAATTTTCCAACACTAGGGAAACAACAACCCCCAGTGGGTCTGGTCTGTGGTCAAGGACCTGCGGCATCCACCAAAAGTGTAGAGAGGGTGCAAAGGGGCAGAGACAGCCTCAGCAGGGATTTGGTCCTTTTCTACCTTTCTGTCTCCAGATTCCATGTCTGGGATTTTGTAATAGGCAGGATACTTCTCATAACACCCTGTGCACAGAAACCCTAGAAAGGCAGCAGGTTGGGGGACCAATGCTGGCCCTGGAGTCAGGAAAATTGGATGGGAGTCCCAGATGGACAGACAAGGCACTGCTAACCTTTGGTTTCCTTATCTGTAAAATAAGGATTAAAATCGTATAGGGTTGTAAAGAATGAGCTTAAAAAACTGTATAAAGGTGAATTACTGCTTACACTGTAATTCTGAGTTCAGATGATTTTGATAGCTATAGTACAGTCACTCCTATACGAAAGGATTGCTGGAATATCTAGATATCTGCAGATCTGGTTCTCCTGGAGGATGTAAGAGTTTGTTTTCTGATTAACAACTGTAACCTGATTTGCAAGGCTAATTAATTTGCTATCCTGCTCCCCAAAGCAACTTTCCCAAACTTTCATACCTCCTCAACTCTGCCATGTGTCGTGTGCCATGTTCTGAGTCATGGATGCAGGATGAAAAAGAGTGGCTGTGAACACTGATCCTACTTATGTGGGGCTGGCATTTCAGTTGCTCTGAACCTGCTGCACCTCTCAGTGTGTTAACAGTAGCTGATTCAAGCAACAGTCTTCTGAAACTTACAACCAGGAACAGATATTCCCTGAACTTGGGTCAGGAATTTGCAAAATAGACCAAGGTGACAGTATACAGAATTTTCATTGGATCACACCACTCAGGGGGCACTGAAAGCTTGCAAGTCCCTAGCTATAGCTGTCAAAGCAACAGAAGGATTTAAGAGAACATAAGCACTAGCCAAACATACCCCACGCTCTCCACATGCACTCAGAAGTGTGTGGAGCCCAACATTAACATACGGCCAAAATCAAGGATAAGCAAACAAAAAAAAGAGCTATAAACCATGAGGAGCTTTTATGGCAACAAAGAATCTCAAGACACAAACACAGAAGAAGAATATGGCTTGAAAAAATTGAAAATCAAAACATGAAAGACAAAATTCAGCTTGGACACAAGTCAAACAAAAATTCCTGGAAGAATTAAAGCCAGAGTTAAAGAAGAACCTAAAAATGATTTTAAAAATTCAGAGCAGTAAAGGAAAGCATGGGGAGAGTGGTAAGATCCAGGGAAGAAAGATATAAAAAGAGATTTAACAGCTTGGAAAAAGAGATGCAAAGCCTTTCTGAAGAAAAAACTCTTTGAAAATTAAAATCAGCCAAATGGAAATTAATTGGAATCATTCAAGAGACATAAAAAATAACGAAACAAAATCAAAAGACTGAAAAAATAGCATGAAATTATTTATAGACAGAAGAACTGATCTGGAAAAAAGATTGAGGAGAGATAATTTAAAATATTTTAATTAAGACAATTTATTAAATTAAGATTAATATATTAATAATTCTACTTCTACTGTATGTTGGTGTTTATATATAAATAATTGATTCAACTTATTAAATTAAGATAATTTAAGAAAGTCACGAATTTAAGACAGTTAGGTGGCACAGTGTGTTGGATCTAAAGTCAGGAAGACTTCCTTAGTTCAGGTTGAGCCTCAGACACTAGCTGTGTCTGGACAAGTCACTTAACCCTTTTCGACCCAGTTTCCTCATATATTAAATGAGTTGGAGAAGGAAATGGGGTCACAAAGATTTGGATACAGCTGAAAAGACCATGGATTAAAAAAGAACCTAGATAACATATTTCAAGGAAATCATAATAGAAAACTGTCTATCTTAGAACCAAAAGGCAAAGTAGAAATTGAAAGAATCTCAGTCACCCCCTGAAAGAAATTCCAAAATTCAGAGATTTAAAATTCAGGTCAAAGAAAGTATACTTTAAGTATCTAGGAAGAAATAATCCTAAGACTGAGGAGTCACAATCAGGCTCGCACAAAATTTGGCCACCCCCTACTATAAAGAAGTAAAGAGCATGGAATGATATTTTAGAAGGCAGAAGATCTAGGCTTACAAGCAAGAAGAGCTTATTCAGTAAAACTGAGTACAATCCACTCGAGGAAAAATAGATTTTTAATGAAATAAAGAACTTCCAGGTATTCTTGACATGAAGACCAGAACTGAGTTGAAAACTTGACATACAAACACATGGATAAAGAAAGCATAAAAAATTAAACATGAATGAGAAATCATAAGGGATGAAACAAGGTTAAACTGTTGATACTGTTGCTGGCCATCAGAGGTGCTTACAGAGTCTTTAAGAAGAGCCAACTGAGGAGTAGGGCATGCCCCTCATTGGCTACAGGAACAGGCAGGCTGGAGACTGAGTAAAAGGGGAAGTACAAGGGGGTCTGGAAGTCAGCTACCTTTTTTGGAGCATGCACAATTCATAGTATGCTAGTATCAAACAATCACATAGGTGTTGCATATACTACAATTCACCTCCAATTCTTTGGTCACCTCAAAAATTACTTTGCAACCTGTACATTTGGCCTGTTGGTAGTTGGGTCATTGCCACTTAACCTTAAAGAGGTATAGTTGAAAAATTCACAGGCAGAGGATTTCAAAGCCTCCTCCCAGCCAATTTCCCATTGTCCTAGAGGACAGACAAATGAATAAATTCTTGACTTAGCAAAAAG
Source organism: Notamacropus eugenii (assembly GCF_028372415.1). Classification (NCBI taxonomy): domain Eukaryota; kingdom Metazoa; phylum Chordata; class Mammalia; order Diprotodontia; family Macropodidae; genus Notamacropus; species Notamacropus eugenii. The sequence goes on from NC_092878.1 coordinate 129,011,827, forward strand.
CGATAGTGGAAATGTTTCAGATTGTTTCCCCATTCCCCTAGCACTGGCTATATACCTTGGTTAGTTTCTTGACCTTATGGGATGAATCCACCAACAGACAGTAGAAGGTACAGACCAGGACAAAGACTCCTCAGTGGGCAAGCAGGAAGTCCAGGGCACTGTGATAGTCCATGATCATGGTAGCAAGGATGCACTGACTTGCAGTGATGATGTTTAATTTGGGCTGATAGCAAGCATGCCATTATTTTGTGGGCTTTCTTGAGGTGAATGTTTATACTGGATTAAGCTAAACTCACGCCTATGGCTGCAGTGGCCACACTGATCCTTGATGCTACTGCTACAAAATGCTACTGGAGTTGCTGAAGCAGGGAGGGAGCACAGGTGAAGGGTAGCATGATGGAAAGAAAGGACTAAGTTCAATTCAGCTAGCACAAGGTAACATTACCTAAATGGGGCACTGTGGAGTAGGAAAACAATAGTAGGAAATTTGGGGCTTCAGAGGCTCACCAGATAACTGTAGGGGCAGTCAAGTGAAAGGTGTTGATTCACTTAGGATGAATTTCCCAGGAGTCCCATGATTGAGTTACTGTTGTTGGTGGACAAAATTATAACGTGGTCCTTTTAGATTCAGTTATTGAATTACAACTGGTTACTAAAGTTGCAGTAAAGAAACTGACACAGGTTGCTGTGGAGTTGGATTAGTGTATTTCAGAGTTCAAGGTGTGTAGGGAAAAGCTAGAGGAATGCATGAGGGTGGTGATGTTGAAGGCCTCAACCAAAAGGAAGATCCTGAGCTGGGTCTTCTCCTTCCACCTCCAACTTCAGGATGGAATAGCAGACCTAGCTGTTGAAGAGATTAAAGGCAGTCTGTAAGGCTTACATGAAGAATCAATCTCTTACCCATTGTCAGCCCTTCCAGCATCACTCAGGTTGGGGGAAGACCAGCTGAGGGTAATATAGAGATATCAGATTGGCAAATTTGAGTAGGATGACAGTACTCCACCATGATGGAGTCCTTATAAAATTCCAGAGGGGTGTAGAGAAATGAACCTGAACATGTTTGATACCAAAGAGCCATTTCACTGTGAGCAAGCACATCTCAGGAAGAGTGTTGGTGAGGATGGGGACTAGGAATTCCTAAATCCTGTCTGTTCACCTGCCTTTCCAGTGAGTTAGGGGTTCATCATGCTGGCTACCAGGCTTCTCGTGTCAGGGCACTGGTCCTGAGCTCCTGAGGGCTAGTGAGGGGGGATATTTGGGGAGAGCCTTCAACATGTTAGATCATATGGCTTGTATGGTCTCCATAGAAGCACAAAGATTGGTGGTCTGGGAGGCAATGTCGCTTCCTCTACTTGGATCATTCCTTGGATGGCTGTGGGGAAGGTAGAGCAATAATCCCTGGGGCAAAAAGAAGGGGCACTAGAGAAGATGAAAGAAAGCACTTGTTTGGGGTTAGTGGATGATTACTAGTCACACCTCTTGGTTACTGTTCTCCATCAAATTGTTTAGTTACCTGACTATGTCATTAGCAGAAATTAGTTTTGGATCTTATTCAACTTTTGGCAGAGCTCACACTGCTCCACTGCCTAAGATATTCAAATCAGCCTGTGAGTGCCTTCAGGGGAAAAGGATAAATCAATCTTTTTCTGCCAGACAGCAGAAATAATTTTGAATTGAACCCTAATTGACAGAGGATTAGATTCCCACAAGTCAGTGGTTGGCGTTTCTCTTGGCTTCCTTTTGACCTCTACCAAGCATTAATTAATTAATTGACTAATTTCCCCTTCGTTGGTAATCCCATACTAATTCCTCATCTTCCACTTCAGTGGTGGCACCAGCTATGGGTCTTGGAAGCAGTGACAAAAGCAGCAGTACCAGGAGTATCAGCTCTTAGCACAGGATAATAAGGGGATGGAACATCTGGTCAGAAGGAGATAACAGGGAAACCCTGTGCTAGTACTGCATGCAGGATGAGCCACCATGCTCATCCTCCACTGACCATTACTTAGTTCCGGGTTCTACTTCCAGGGCAGAGAGAAATGCTTGTATGGGGGAACAGGTCATAGTTCCAGGAAAGACAGGAGTTCCAGTCATGGGCGAATAGCGACCCTTCTTGGGTAAAAACCCGCGTGCAGACAAGGAGGACTGTGACTGCATCTCTCCCTTGAAAGCACCAAAAAACTTACAGACCCCCAGACCCACCTAAAAAAGCAACAGGTTATAAAAATCAGAAGACTAGACAGATGTCCCTACCAGCTCCAGAGATAAGTAGAGTCCAAATTAAACATAAAGTCCACAGTTAAGAAACAGGGTGGTGCAGAGGATAGAACACCAGGAAGACCTGAGTTCAAATTTGACTTCAGACACTTACTACCTGTGTAACCCTGGGCAAGTCACTTAACCCCGATTGTGTCTCAAGGGAAAATAAAGAAATAAGCTAGAAAAGTGAAGAAATATAAGAAAAAACTTGATCCTAAAAAGCTTTTATAATATCAGGGAAGCTCAAGACATAAACTCAGAAGAAAGCAACGAATTGAAAATACCTATAAGCAAAGCCTAAAAGGAAAAAAAAATGCAGATTGGACACGAACCTGACAAGAATTCCTGGAAGAGCTGAAGAAGTATTTAGAAAAATAACAAGCAAAAAAAAAGATTTTAAAAATAGAAGTGGTGGAGGAAAAAATGGGAGCAATGAGAAGAAATTAGAGGAATGCAAGAAAGGTAAGAAATGAGAATTAATGTTTGTTAAAAGAAAGCTAGCAAATACAAAAGTCACAAAAATACTGAAAAAAATCTTTTAAAAAAATCTTACTAAATAGTAAGAGAAGAAAATATTTTCTTAATAAAAAATTGTAATTAGTGAAAATTTCTTTAAAATTAGAATTAGTTGAGTGGAAGCTAATGATTCCATGAAACATCAAGAAACAATGAAACAAAGTCAGAAGAATGAAAAAGTAGAATAAAATGTGAAATACCTCAGGAAAAAACAACTGATCCTGAAAAATACATAGAGAGATAATTTAAGAATTATTAGACTACTTGAAAGCCATAATCAAAAAAATGATCTTAGATATCAAAGTTCAAGAAATCACATAGGAAAACTGTCCAGATATCACAGAACCAGAAGGCAAAGTAGAAATTAAAAGAATCCATGGATCACCTCCCAACAGAGACCCCAAAATAAAAAACCCAGGAATAATATAGCCAAATTCCAGAGTTTCCAGATCAAAAAAGAAATGCGAAAAGTAGTCAGAAGGAAAGAATTCAAATATGAGAGAGCCACACTCAGGATCACGTAAGATTTAGCAGATACAGCTAAAAAGGATCAGAGGATTTAGAATATGATATTCCAGATGGCAAAGGAAGTAGAATTACAACCAAGAAAACCTGCCCAGCAAAGCTGAGTATAATCCTATATGTATATATGTACACACACACACACACACATCCCCCAGGAATTTTAAAATCATAGGCAGGTAGAAAGAGTCTACTTAGTGTGAATATTTACTATAACATACAGTTAACAAATTAGTAGACTGAGAAAATGGCTTAACACTACTTAGATCAAACTTTCTGATCCAAGCATTTTCATAACACTTTGCCTTAAAGCCAAATAGTAAAATCAATTATGATTTACCAAAAGAATCTTACTAGGAGAGACATATTTCACTTAAAATGAGACCAGAATAAATTCAATTATACTTGGATCTATTTTCCAAATGGTGTCACTCAATTTATCCTTTCAATTATTTAGTATTATATTTTACACAAGGGCTTGCTATTCCAAGTATTTTGTATTGTGGGGTTTGTGACTTCTGGTCAATTCACTACCAAAGATTTTAAAAGTGGCAATCTGATATTTGGTTTTAATCTATCCCAATTATCATATGTAAGGGCACATTGTAATTTAGTTAAAATCTGGTTTCTATAATCTCAGAAAGAAGTCATAGCTTATCAGTTGACTTCTAGCCCTCTATAACTTTTCTCTATTAACCTTTAAATTAAGCTGAATTTTTTTTACTCTAGTTTTCATAAAATAAGCCCATGAAGTTTCACACAACCTTAAACAAACCTTAATCAACCTTAAACAAAACCAAAACTTACTCAAGCCTTCTCAACATGCTTAAATGTTCTTTTCGTTTTTATACATCTCTCTTGTGGTTTGAAAACTCAAACCTTCCTTATTACTTTCTATTCTCTTCCCTCCAGCCTTTCTTATTTCTCTCCAAAACTCATTACTCAGACTACACGACTTTCCTTTACTTGCTTAGGGTGTACATTTCAACCAGACTATATTCACTCCGTTGAATATTTCCTTTATAATTTTAGCACACAATGTTGTTAAAGCACAATATCTTACTAAGAATCTTATTTTCCCAAGTTCTATAGTTTAACTTTCTCAGGGATGTGACCCTAAAAACACGTTAGCCTGATTTTTTGAGTTGCCATATTTTGCAGAAACACTTGGACTTGGGATATGCAAGAGGCTCAAAACAAGTCAAGGACTGGAACAACGTCCCCCATCCCCACACAAGCTGGCTTGATTTGCTACTTGAATCCCGACTAAACTCTCCAAGTGCCTTGAGAGTTGTATCAGCTATAGGACAGGCATCAGTCAGTCTGCACCAGATTGACCAACTGTTGGTGCAGCTGGAACTTTGGTAGATAAGCAGACCATCTCATCTTCATTGGGTTAGCATTTCCTACAGAGGAAGAAAAATAGGCTCACTGTTTCTCCCCCACATCCCCTTGGGGAAGAGACCATGCCTTTACCCATCGCTTTAGAAGGAGATTACTCCTTTCCCCCTCCTTTATGACTTCTTCTTTTTGTTGTAACTTAAATAACCCAAAACTTTCCCTGCATTGTCTGACTCTTTGTATTCAGTATTAGCATTTCCCACATACACGATTTTTTCCTTTCTCTTGTACAAAACCTTTTTTACTCATAGCTTTTGTAGTCTTGATTTCTAGTTAACCGTAATTGGTGTCAAAAGTGGGATTCTGATGAGAGAAAATGATTTGAACTAACCAGAGGCTTTGCAGAGGTGGGGCTAGGCACCAGCACTAAGTGTTCACTGAATTCTGCCCATTTCTGATCTCTGATTTTTTGCCTGTCCCTTTGCCCAAATTCCAGACTCCTGTCAATTGAGCTCATTATTATAAGAGAAATCAAGTTGTCTGTGGCTGTGAGGAGAAAGGACCTTGATTTGGGAGAGCTCTCAGGTAAGGTTCCTTGGTGTGTGTGTGTGTGTGTGTGTGTGTGTTTGTGTGTGTGTGTGTGTGTGTGTGTGTGCATGTGTGTGCGTGCGTGTGTGCGTGTGTGTGTGTTTCATCAATCAAAACTGGACTTGAGCTGCTCTTGGTTTTTGAATGGAGAGAGTACAGTCTGGACACGTTAGACCCCATATGGGTCTAAGAAGCACTGAAGGGGTCATGAGTGGAAAAAGTTTAAGAAGCAGTGGAGCTGAGATGATCCTGGATAGGGCTTCTCTAGGTTTTTGGTGGAAAGAAGTAAATTGTGATTTGTTCTGGTTTCCTTAATTAGGAAGTAATAAAACAACAACAACAGAAGGTTTTGGTTTACCAGGGGTAAAGGAACATCTAACAATTAAGGATGATACCCCAGGGGATCAGCCATGAGCCACATGTTATAACTACCTAAGTAATAACCAGTACAACCAAAGGTGATCTCTGTCATTGTTGGCCAACTTGGGAAACTTTTCATTGGGACAAAATAAATTCTCTTAAGAAATGTCTTGATAATGCTGCCAGGAACGTTATATATCTGGAATGGAACGTCGTAAAAAATGGCTAATAGAAACCACCAAGAGGGAGGCTGAAAGTAACCTGACCTCAGTAAAAGAAACATTAGATAAAATGAAATTAGAGAGGAAAGAGTCCAAGTCTTGCAAGATGATGTTCAAAATTTCTCAGAACAATAAAAATTGTATTGATAATTTAAAACAAACAAGAGGTATATGGGCTTATCAAACCCAGCTAGTTCCACCTCAAAACTTCTATCCTTCTCTCTCTGACAGTAATGAGATATTTGATGAAAAGACCACCAGAGGGCAGTCTAAGACTGACAATGAAGGATCTTCTGGCAATTCTCATTCACCAGTTTCCTTTTAAAATGAAAAAGGTGCTTGGCTCTAACAGTCCTATTTGTTCATTTTGCCCATGGACCAGAGCTGAACTTAGGGTCATGGGGATGGAACTCCCACAAGTTCTGTCTGATCCTCTTGGGTTTGCTAAGGAATTTCAGATAACCCTGTCCACCTATAAACCTGACCTGTGTCTATCAACTAGTTCAGATGACAGTGGACCTTGGGAGGTTGGTCATTGGCTCAGAGTGGCTGATTGAAAACATCCATTAGAAGAAATCTCCGAGTCTCAGTCTTCACAGGCTCATTTTCAAGAGCAGAAAAGGTTGGCTAGACTCTCCTTGATGCCATCCCCATTGCCTTCCCAAGGTCTGTTGATTGGGCCAACATAGAATCTATCAGCAAGAACTCAGGGAATTGGTTTATAAATTTTTTGACCATTTCCTTCAAGCTTTTGATTCAAATTCTGGCCCAAGTCATGCTGAACCCTCTATCTACGTTACTTTTAATTCCTTTCTTACTGATGGCTTTCAAAAAGATCTGAATGACATGGTGAAAAGAAATATGTTGGGATGGCAAACTTCAGAGATAAATATAAAATGGGAACTAAAATTGTGACTTTACACCTTAATCTGATGAAAAAAAAGCAGGAGAAAGGGGTGAGAAGGAATGTTTTAACTCCCTGCTTCCTGTAAGCTCCACCTACATCCCCAGGGATTTTAGTTTTTTGTGGTACCTTATTTTGGGATGCTATGGAAACACAAGGGCTTCTGACATCTTATGGCCAGCTCATAAGAAATCAAGCATGTGTCGCTCAGCTATTAAATTATTTGCTTTTGCCAAAAGCCACTGCTGCTGTTGAGATCCCTGGGCATGATAAAGAAGATTGACCACAGCTGTGGCAATTCATTGGCTGACTGCCATGCTAAGCAAGCTGTGCTTAGCTACTCGGTTCCCATTGGCGTTTCATTGAACATTCTTATTGAGACCTCTTCCTTACCTGTATTAACACCTGAAGAGATTATTCACACCCAAGAAACAACGTTGCAGTCTGCTATGAGTCAACTGGAAAAAAAAGGGTGTCCTAAGGACCCCACCACAGGGGACCACATGGATTTCTTGTGTTACTTGACTCCTTGTCTCTTCCCTTGATAGAACATTCAATTAATCATTCGTCCTTTGACAAATTGACCTCCTTGGTCCACAAATATTGGTGTGGAAGATTTCAATGGGTAGTCTTAACTACCTATGCAGCCTGCCCCATGTGTCCCAAATACATGTCCAAACCACTTAAGTCACCAGCCAGACACTTCTCCTTGACCTCGGTGCCTTTCAAAGCATGGCAAAATGACTTCATTCCACTGGATATCAGTTCTCAGATGGATATCAGTCTGTCCTGGTCTGTATGTGTTCCTGGTAGGTGGATGCTTTCCCTCTTGGACAGGCTATGACAAGGGTTGTTGCCAAATCCCTAACTGAGAAGGTTATTTCTACCTGAGAGGTTCCACATGACATAAATAGTGATAGGGACATGCATTTTACTGGTTCAGTTATATCTTATCTGTCAGCGTATTATGTATACCACTCCTAGTTCTCAGGATTAGTTGAATGAATAAATGGCAATTTGAAGACCCAATAGGTGAAATTAACTGAAAAGTTTCATCTTCCCTGGCCCACACTCTAACCCTACTTAATTTGTGAGCCCCACTTTTGGTAAAATGTCTCTGTTTCCACATGAAGTATTTATAGGCCAGCCCATGCCACTGTTTCCCTGGGAGGGCTGGATTGCTGCCAAAGCTATTCTGTATTCATATTGTCAAGGCCTCTCCAAATCCATCCTGGAAATTCATCATCTTGTCTCTCAGTCTCCATCTACAGGTCCTGTACCCACTGAACAGCTCTGATAGCTAGGGGACTGCGTCTATAGGAAACACCACTTGAAAAAGGATTCCTTGGAGCCACGGTGTAAGGGACCATCCTTTCTGACAATCTCCACAGTTCTAAATTTGAAGGGGTTGAGGCACTGATTGATCTTTCACACCTGAAGAAAGCTGTATCTCCTGATTGGACTGCCAAACCTCTCGGAGAAAGACTGAAGGTTCACTTGCAATTGGTGGCCCAGAAGCCACCAACATCCTGAGAAGATGGCTATCCCAAGATCCTAACTGAGGGCTGAGTTTATGGCTCCTGAACTACCTGCCAGTTCCTTTTCTTTACCCTCTTCCTTATGCTCATATTTTAAATTTTCATTATCTGCCTCTTTATCCCAGTGTTAATTTCTCTTTAATGTAGTATATGTTCTCATAAGCTTTGCTAAATCATGATGCTCATTAATTAATTCATTCATTTATCCTTTTAATTATTTATCCATCCATCCATTCATGCATATATTTATTTACTTATTCATTTATCTATCTATTAATTAATTTATTTATCTATGTATGTATGTATGTATGTATTTAGTGCTGGGACCTTTCTGATCTGCTGAGCTTTCAGTTCAGTGTCCTTAATTTCACCATTTACCCAGGATTTTACCCAAAAGGCTAACCTATCTACCCGCTGGATCCATTCCTGAAACAACCATTCATTGTCAGATCCTGGTCCTGAATTATTGGGAGTACTTGCAACACTTTCTGTCAGGGGAACTAACTATTCCATAATACTTTTAGCTGTTTTAAAGTCAACATCTCACTGCTGTTGGCCAGATCTTTGGGTGAACCTATTCCCCGGGTGACTCAGTATATTCTGGTGAGCCTGTTCATGAAATACCACATTTGACCAGCAATTTATCCCTTTGCAGTGAAGTTTCCCAAGGTCCATGCTTGTGGAGTGTGGGGACTGTCCCTCTTTCTGTGTGTAATTACCTAATACTGATCTACTCAGGCTATTTCCTGTATTCTAGGTCCCCAATGCATTCAATTGTTCAGTCTAGGGGTGGGGAACCTGTGGCCTTGAGACCACATGTGGTCTTCTAGGTCCTTGGATGTGGCCTTTTGACTGAGTCTAAGTTTCATAGAACAAAATCTTTTATTAAAGGGATTTATTCTATGAAGTTTGCATTCAATCAAAAAGCCACACTTGAAGACCTAGAGGGCCATATGTGACCTTGAGGCTGCAGGTTGCCCACCTTTGGTTCATACCATGGCTGGCCTCTGGGTTTTTGTTGAGGGGCAAAGGGGTGGTAAACTGATTGTGACCTTGCCACCTTTTTCCAATTACCTAGAACCCTACTGGTATTTAATGCTTCTACTTTTGAATGGATAGAGTATATTCTAGCTGAGACAGTCCAGGAAAGGGCTTCTCTAGAGTTTTGGTGACCAGGAGTAAGCTCTGATTTAGTTAATTAGGAAGTAATAAAAGTAAAACAGCAAAAGTTGTTGGTTTACCATGCAGAAAGGAACAACTATCTAGGGAGAACACCAAGCCTCCCCAAAGGGTTGGCAAAGGCCACATGCTACAGCTATGCCACCCTGAAACCTGCAGGTATCTAGAACATTGGCAGAAAATAACCAAAGATGTTCCATGTCATTGTTGGCCAACTTGGGGAACTTTTGATTGGGACAAAATAAATTATCTTAAGAAATGTCTTCATAGTGGTTAAATATCTGAAATGAGATGCCTTCCCCAGATGGTTAATACAAACCACTAAGAGGGAGGCTGAAAGTAACCTGGCCTCAGGAAAAGAAATAGAATGAAATTAGAGAAGAAGCCAGGCTTGAGCCTTGCAGGACGATGTCCAAAATCTTTCTAAGAGCAATTAAAATTGCATTGATAATTTAAAAGGAGAAAAAAGAGATATGTGGGCTTATCAAATCCAGCTAGTCCCGCCCCAAAACACCTCTCCTCTTCCTGACATTGATGAGACATATGATAAAGAGGCCACCAGAGGGCAGTCTGAGACTGATAATGAAGAATCTTCTGGCAATTCCTGTTCACCAGTTTCCTTTTAAAATGTAAAAACTGCTTGGCTCTAACATTCCCTTTTATTTATTTAGCCCATGCACCAAAGCTGAACTCAGGGTCATGGGGAAGGAATTCCCACAAGTTCTGTCTGATCCTCTTGGGTTTGCTGAAGAAGTTCAGATAACCCTGTCCTCCTATAAACCTGACCTTCCTGACCTCTAGCAACTAGTTCAGATGACTGTGGGACATTGGGAGGTTGGTCATTGGCTCAGAGTGGCTGATTGGAAAAATCCATTAGAAGGCATCTCTGAGTCTCAGCCTTCACAGGCTCATTTTCAAGAGAAGAAAAGGTTGGCAAGACCCTTTTTTATTCTGTCTCCATTGACTTCCCAAGGATGTTGTTTAGGCCAAGACCAGAACCTGTCAGCAAGAACCCAGGGAGTTAGTTTATCAATTTTTTAACCACTTCCTTCAAGCTTTTGATTCGAATTCTGGCCTGTCATGCTGAGCCCACTAGCCATCTTTTAATTCCTTGCTTACTGATGGCTTTCAAAAAGACTTAAGTGATGTGATAAAAAAAAATACGTTGAATGGAGAACTTGCAAGGCAGTGAATGAGACTTTGGGATGAGAATTTCTAGGTATCAGGTTGACCTCATGGATCATAAATCTAAAATGGAAATTAAAATTATGGCTTTACGCCTTAATCTGCTGAAAAAAGCAGGAGAAAGGAGTGAGGAAGAATGTGGTAACCTCCTCCCCTTCCAAGAAATTTCAGCACTCAGCTCCCTCCTTTCCCCCAGGGATTTTGGCTTTTGGTGGTCCATGATTTTGGGATGCTGTGGCAGCACAGCGGATTCTGACATCTTCAGCGCAACCCATAAGAAACCAAGCATATATCTCTCAGTTATTAAATTGTTTGCCTTTGCCAAAAGTCATTGCTATGATTAAGATCCATGAGCATGGTGAAGAAGACACTGACCACAGCTGTGGCCATGCCTTGGCTGACTGCCATGCCAAGTGAGCTGTGCTTGGCTCCTTGGCTCCCATTGGAGTTTCATTGAACATTCTCAATGGATCTCCTCCTTACCTGTGTTAACATCTGAAGAGATTATTCCTGCCCAGTGTTGCAGTCAGCTTTAAGTCACTTGGAAATAGAAGGGTGTCATAAGAACCCCAACCACAGGATTATGGAGGGGACCAAATGGATTTCTTGTGTTACCTGACACCTTGTCTCTCTTCCCATGATAGAACATTTACATTCAACTAATCATTGGGCCTTTGCAAACTGATCTCATTGGTTCACAAATACTGGTGGGAAATCTCACTGGGAGGTCTTAACTGGCTATGCAACCTGACTGATATATCCCAAACACAACGTATTTAAACCACTTAAGCCACCAGCTAGATGCTTCTCCTTTCCCTCTGCACCTTTTGAAATATGGCTAACTGACTTGATTCAACTACCAGCCTCAAGTGGATAACAATTTATCCTGATTGTGTTCTGTATGTGTTCCCGGTGAATGGAAGCTTTCTTAGTTAGATAGGCTACAGAAATGTTTATTGCCAAATCCCCAACTGAGAAGGTAATTCCTACCTGGGGAGGTGGGATTCTTTGTGACATAAATACTGACTGGACACTCACTTTAGTGGTTCAGTTATGTCTCTTCTGCCAGCCTTCTGGCCTATGATCCAACATCTGCACTGTATGTACCACTCCCAGTCCTCAGGCTTAGTTGAACAAATAGCATTCAACTATTCAACATTGTATATTCAATATATATATTGAATTTCAATATATATTGAAATATATATTTGAAATTTATATTAAATATATATATTGAAATTCAATATATATATATATTGAATACATAGTATTTTGAAGACCCAATAGGTGAAATTAACGGAAGAACTTCCATCTCCCCTGGCCCTGGGTATTACCCCTAGCCCTACTTAATGTGGGAGCCACTGCGTGGTGTCCCAAGTGACAATTTCCTTGCCTCCATAAAAGACCTTGGTTGTTGATACCTTGGGAATCCTCCTTATTGACATCCTAGTTTAGAGTCCTTAATTTTAATAGTTTGATTTTCTAACTTTGCAATTTGACTTTCTTCTTTTAATTCCCTCATTTTGACTCCCAAAATTGAATTCCCTTATTATTTTAATTTTATCCTCTAATTTAGTACATGTTTTTGTGATTCCCTAATTTTGACAATAGGAATACATAATTTTGACTTTCTAATTTTGACAGTTTTACTCCTAATTTTGACAAGTTCACTCCCTAATTGTGACTCCCAATACTGACAGCCAGATTTGAGATTTGACACTCTATTTTTGTCAGATTGGCTCCTTCATTTTGTCAGATTTCTTTTTTAACATTGACTCCTCATTTTGACCTTTTAACTCCCTGTTTTTGATTCTTTAATTTTGGCCCCCTTATTTTGAAAATTTTGACTCTTTAGCATTGATTTTTTTACTTCTTATAATTTGCTCCCATAATGACACAACTGGACTCATAATCACCCAAACACTCTTCGGATCTCACAATCACACACTCACAATCCTGATCTCAAAATCATACAAATACACTTTGGATTTCTCTCTCTCTCTCTCTCTCTCTCTCTCTCTCTCTCTCTCTCACGCACACACACACACACACACACACTTCTAAATCCCAGAAACTTCTAATAAACTTCTAATCCCAGAATCATATTACATGCCTCTGCTCTCACAATCATACACGTGTACTTCTGATCCTACAGCAAAATACACTTCTATTCTCACACTCAGACAACTAACTTATCACCCACAATACACACACACACACACACACACGTCAGAAAACAGAATCACTCAAACACATACACTTCTGTTACCACAATTACACATACACACTTGATTCTCCCAACCTCACATATTTCTTATCACATAATCGTACGTTCTTCTGAGTCCACAAACACTTCAGATTTCACAATGTCACACATGAATTTCTTATCCCACAATCAAATACTCACGATTCTGATTCCAGAATGACACAAACACATTTCAGATTCCACAGTCTTTCTCTCTCTGTCTCTGTCTCTGTCTTTCTCTCTGTGTCTGTCTGTCTGTCTGTCTCTCTTTGTCTGTGTCTTTCTCACACACACACACACATATCTAATCCAGCTATCAGAATACATGCCTCTGATTTCACACTCATATGCACACTTGTGATCCCACAGTCACACATACACACAATTTTGAGTCCACAATCACATGTTCAACCTTCTAATCCCGTTATCACACACAGAATGCTGATCACTTCTCATCAGATGACACAGACTTCTGATCTCACAATACACACCCACATACACCTGATTCCCCAGTGACACATGTTTTGACTGCCACAAACATGGCATCTGAGCCCACAATCACATAAACATTCTTCTGATCGCACAATGGAATACAGGAACTTTGGATCCCCCCTCCCTACTGCCACACTTCTGATTCCCAAATCATATGTATAATTTATTTATTCCCACAATCATCACACACAGACACAAGGTTCTGATTTTACTATCATAGATCCATTTCTGAGCGCACACTCATACATTCTTCTCACACACAAGTTTCTGATTCCACAATCACACAGCCACATTTCTGATCCTGGAATCACACAGACACAATCTGACACTCTTACTCACAAACTTCTAATCCCAGAATCACAATATTTGCTTCCGATCCCACAATCACACACACTCGCTTCTTATACCCGAAACATACGCATCTGTTCACAAAATCACCACAGACACACATTTCTGATACTATAATCATAAAAACACACTGCTGATCTCACAGTCACATATACATTTTCATTCCCATAATAATAGACACATATACTGATCCTGTAATCCTATACACACACACGCACACACACACACCTACAACCAAAATCTCTTTTGATATCACAACCTCATGCAGGAGCTTCAGATCCCACAGTCACACACACATTTCCAATGCAGCAGTCAACTAATCCCTTTCCCCTATCCCCCATACAGACACATATATACTTCTGATCTCACAATCATAAACATAATTTTGTTCCCGCAATCACCACATACACATGAACTTATGATCCCACAATCATAAAGACAAAATGCTGATTTTATAATCACATTCACATACTACTGATCTCACAATCCTACTTATACTTCTTATCTCACAATGACACAAATGCTCACTTTTGTTCTCTAAAAGACACACAATTCTGAGTCCACAATCATACACTTAGCCTTCTGATCTCCAAGTCACACACATACACAAACACACACAGACACAAGCACACACACAGAATTCTGATCAAAGACTCATGTGCACTTCTTATCTGATCACACAGACTTCTGATTCCACAATCACACATTTCCAATTCAACAGTCATTCCTGATCTCACAATCATACACATAATTTTATTCCCACAATCAAAATTCCTGCTTCTGATTTTACAAACTTGTGTACACTTCTAAGGCCACCCTCATGCACTTGTTGAATTATACAACCTCATGAATGAGCTTCTGATCCTACAATTACACACTCATAATCTGATCCCAGAATCACACAAACACACCTCAAATTCCACAATCATTTGCACACTCACACATAAATTTCTAATCCCAGGATCACAATACATGCCTCTGATCCAACAATCATACATCCATACTTTTTATTCCAAAAACATACACATACTTCTGATCACAAAATCATCACAGTCACACATGTTTCTGACACCACATCACAAAAACACACTTCTGATCCTACATGTACACATTTCTCTTCCCACAATAATACACACATAGTACTGCTTCCACAATGATACACACACTTCTCATACTAGGGCTTTGGACCCCACAATCACACACACACACACACACACACACACACACACACTTCAGATGCAGCAGTTATATATCCTCCCCAATAAATTCTGATCTCACAATCACATACACACTTCTGAGCTCACAATCATACACACACAAATAGTAACAAAAACACCCAACCCTTTTGTGATTACACTATCTCATGCACAAGATTCAGATCCCACAATCACCCCTACATCACCCTTTCCAGAATCTCACATATACATTTTAGATTCCATAATCATATACACAGACACAAATTTCTAATTCCAGATTTACATTACAGTCTTCTGATCCCATATTTTCAGACACGCACTTCTGACCCTACAGGAAGACACTCTCACTTTTGATCACAAATCACATGCACACACACTTCACATTGATAATTCCACAATTCCACACCCACCACACAATACACACTTCTGAATCCTCAATAATGCACTTAATTATTCTGCAGTCACCACACGCACACACATTTCTGCCCGTACAATCGGAAACACCTCTGATAAAACACTGATGTACACTTCTAATCTGATTACACAGACTTCCAATATTACATTAGAATCACACACACATTCACTTTTGTGATGCCAGAATCACATAAATACATTTCAGATTCAACAATCATACACAAACACACTTTTATTTCAGGAATAAAACACACACCTCTGATTTCACAGTCATACACAAAAATTCTGATACCCCAAACACATACACACTTCTTTTAAAAAAAATTTAATTTCTTCCAATTACGTGTAAAACAATGTTTAACATTCTGGTTTTTTTTTGTTCTGATTTCTGAATTCTTTTCTCCTCCTTCCTTCTCTTCCTCTTCCCTGAGATGGTAAGCAATAGGTTACATATATGCAATCACATAAAGCATTTCCATATTAGTCATTTTCATACACATACTTCTGATCACAAAATCACCATGGACATTCATGCTTCTGATCTCACAGTTATAAAGCCCACTGCTGATCCCGTTATCATAGCACATTTCTTTTTGAAGAATAAAATATATTTTTTCTTTTTTTAAACTAATTTATTTGTTTTCAGTTTTCAACAATCACTTCCATAAGTTTTAAAATTTCTCCCTCTCGCTCTTTCCCCAAGATGGCATGCAATCTTATCTGGGTTCTACACATACATTCTTATTAAACACATTTTCACATTAGTCATGTTGCATAGAAGAATTAAAACATATGGGAGAAACCATGAGAAAAAAACAAATAAAAATATAACATAAGGGAAAATATTCTGCTTCATTCTATGTTCTGATTCCATAGTTCTTTCTCTGGATGTGGATGTCATTTTGCAACAAGAGTCCTTTAGAAATGTTTTAGGTCCTTGCATTGCTGTAAAGGGCTAAGTCTATCAGAAAACAGTCCTTGCACACTGTGGCTGTTATTGTGTATAATGTTCTTCTGGGTCTGCTCATTTCAGTCAGCATCAGTTCATATAAGTCTTTCCAGGTTTTTCTGAAGTCCTCCTGTTCATCATTTCTTATAGCACAATAGTATTCCATTACATTTATATACTACAACTTGTTCAGCCATTCCCAAATTGGTGGGCATTCCCTCCTTTTCCAGCTTTTGCCCACCACAAAAAGAGCTCCTATAAATATTTTCGTCATGTGGGTCCTTTTCCTGTGTTTATGATCTCTTTCAGATACAGCTCTAGAAGCAATGTTGCTGGGTCAAAGGGTATGCACATTTTTATAGCCCTTTGGTATAGTTCCAAATTGCTCTCTAGAATGGTTGGATCAGCTCACAGCTCTACCAACAATGAGTTAGTGTTCCAACTCTCCCACATCTTCTCCAACATTTATCATCTTCCTGTTCTGTCATGTTAGCCAATTTGATAGGTGTGATGTGGTCCCCCAGAACTGTTTTGATTTGCATCTCTCTAATCAATAGTGATTTAGAGCATTTTTTAATATGACTATAGATATCTTTAATTTCTTCCTCTGAAAACTGCCTGTTCATATCCTTTGGCCATTTATCAATTGGGGAATGACTTGTATTCTTGTACATTTGACTCAGTTCTCTATATATTTCAGAAAGGAGGCCTTTATCACAGATACTAGTTGTAAAAATTCTTTCCCAGTTTTCTGCTTCCCTCCTAACCTTGGTTTCATTGGCTTTGTTTGTGCAAAACCTTTTCAATCTAATGTAATAAAAATTATCCATTTGGCATTTTGTAATGTTCTCTATCTCTTGTTTGGTCATACATTTCTCCATTTTCTATAAACCTGACAAATACACTCTTCCTTGCTCCCCTAATTTGTTAATAGTATCAATCTTGATACCTAGATGATGTATCCATTTGTACTTATTTCTTGTGTACGATGTCATTGGTCTATGACCAGTTTCTGCCACACTATTTTCTAGTTTTCCCAGCAGTTTTGTCAGGCAGTGAGTTCTTATCCCAGAAGATGGAGTCGTTGGGTTTATCAAACAATAGATTGCTATGCTCATTGATTTCTGTGTCTTGAGTACCTAACCTACTCCACTGGTCTACTCCTTTATTCTTAGCCAGTACCAAGGGGTTTTGATGATTGCTGCTTTATAATACAATTTCAGATCTGGTAGGGTAGGCTACCTTCCCTAACATTTCTTTTCATTAATTCCCTTGATATTCTGGACCTTTTGTTCTTCCAGACGAATTTTGGTATTATTTTTTCTAGCTCTAGAAAATAATTTTCTGGTAGTTTGATTAGTATGGCACTGAATAAGTAAATTATTTAGATAGAATTGCCATTTTTATTATATTAGCTTGTCCAACCCACGAGCAACTGGTGTTTTTCCAATTACTTAGATCTGACTTTATTTGTGTGAAAAGTGTTTTGTAATTGTATTCATATAGTCCCTGGGTTTGTTTTGGCAGGTAGACTCCCAAATATTTTATAGTGTCTACCGTAACTTTAAATGGAATTTCTCTTTCTATCTCTTGCTGTTGGGCTTTGTTAGTAATATATAGAAATGCTTATGATTTATGTGAACTTATTTTACATCCTGAAATTTTGCCAAAGTTGTTTATTATTTCAACTAGATTTTTACTTGATTCTCTAGGATTCTCTCAGTACATTATCATATTGTCTGCAAAGAGTGATAACTTAGTTTCTTCTTTGCCTATTCTAATTCCTTCAAAATCTTTTTTTTCTCTTGGTGCACAGCACATTGTTTAACCACAATCATATATACATCCCACAAACATACCCAGGCTTCTGATCTCACAGTCACACACTCACTTTTGATTCCTATCACAAACACACAATTCTGAGCCCACATTCACACTCTCACCCTTCTTATTCCAAAATTACATACACACAATTCTGATCAAGCATACACAGACTTTTGATTTTAGAATCTCTCTCTCACACACATACACATTCCATAATCATATATACACTTCTGAGTCCATTATCACACATTCTTCCAATTACACAACCTCATGCATGAACTTCTGACCCCAGAATCACACACTCACACTTATGATCCCAAAATTACACATATACACTTCTGATTCCTTTGTCATACACACAAACTTCTACTCCCAGAATTACAATACATGCCTCTGATTCCACAATTACAACACATATACACTTGTTGTACCAAGAATATACACATACTTCTGATCACAAAATCACTACAGATATCACAATCACAAGAATACATTGCAGATCCTACAATCACACACACTTCTCTTCCCACAATAATACAAACTTAGTATTGCTTCCACAATCATACACACACTTCTGAGCCAACACTTCTGATCTCAGAATCACAACACACACTCCAGATTCCACAATCACACACCTCCTACATACCCTAATCCAGCTATCTCAATATATACCTCTGATCCTACCATCATATACTCACACTTTTTGTTCCAAACACACATATGTAATTCAGATCTCAAAATCATCACAGATACATACCACAATCACAAAAACACACTGCTCATCCTATAATCACACAAAAATTTCTCTTCTTACAATAATATACACATAGTACTGATTCCACAATCATACATACACTTCTAAGTCCACAATCACACAGTCTTCTGATCACACAATCTCACACAGGAGTTTTGGATTACACACACGCATACTTCCAATCCAATAGTCAACTAAGCTTCCCCCCCCTTTTGATCCCATAATTATACACATAATTTTGTTCTCATAATTATTATGTATACACATGCTTCTGGTCCTGTCACACACTCTGAGCTCACTATCACACAAACACTTCTAATCACACAATTTCATATATGAGTTTTGGATGACAAAATCACGCTCAGACTTCTGATCCCAGAATCTCACATACACACTTCAGATTCCACAGTCATATACGCAGACACACAAACTTCCAATCCCAGAATCACATTGCAGTCTTCTGATCTCATAATAAGAAACTTTCACTTCTGATCCCATAATCACATGCACTCACACTTCCACTTCCACAGTCATACACATATAAACAATTCTGAACCTTCAATACACATAATTCCCACCCCCATCACCACACACAATACACACATACACGTTTCTGACCCTATAATCAAAAATGCTTCTGATAACACACTGATGCACACTTCTACCACACAGACTTCTGATTTTAAACACACACATTCACACATCTGTTCCCACATTTACACAAATACATTTCAGATTCCATAATTATACATAACTGCACTTTTATTCCAGGAATCACAATACACACTTCTGATTCTACAATCACACACTTCTGATACCAAAACATACACATACGTCTGATCACAAAGTCACCATGGACGTACATACTCTTGATCCCATCATCATAAAAACACACTGTTGATGCTACAATCCCAGCACATTTCTTTACCCACAATCATATATACATACTACTGATCCCACAATTATAATGATGCTTCTGGTATCAAAATTACCTGTTCACTTTGATCCCCAAACCGCACACAATCCTGAGTCGACAGCACACACTCAACCTTCTTATCCCCAAACCACATGCACACAATTCTGCACACTCACCCATGCTTCTTGTCCATTCATAGAGACGTTGGACTTCACATTCACGCTGATGTTACAATGACAAACACACATTTCTGCCTCCAGAAACACAAACACACAAATCAGAGCCCATAATCATGCGAACACTCTTCTAATCACAGACTCCTACACAGAAACTTCAGATTCCACAGTCATACACACACTCTGATTCCACAATTATAACACATATACACTTGTTGTACCAAGAATATACACATACTTCTGATCACAAAATCATTACAGATATCACAATCACAAAAATACATTGCAGATCCTACAATCACACACACTTCTCTTCCCACAATAATACAAACTTAGTATCACAATCACACAACGCACAATTTTGATCAAACACACATTCCTTATCCCATCAACTCCACATTCTAATTCTACAATGAAAAATACGCATTTCGGCTCCCCCAATCACACACACACATCCACTCTCCCCTTTAGTCTCCACATCACTCACCCCTCTGATCCCACAAAGGTCCCAAAATTGCAGTACCCTTCTGATCACACAATCACAGACATTTATGATTTTAAAACCACACACACTTTTGATCCCACAATTATACACATACAAACACACTGCTTCCAGAAACACACACTATTTTGAGTTTACAAACGCTTTTGATCTCACAATTTCAAACACATTTCTGATCCCTCCATCACACGAATACATTTACAATTGGGCAGTCATATACACACAGACACATAATTCTAATTCTAAAATCTTAATGCACCCCTTTGATCCCACAAGCATCCAGACACAGATCTGATCCGCTAAACAAGCACACCTCTTATCCCCAAGTCACACAAGACTCTTATGTCATGATTATGTCGCTTGTAACCCCAAATCACACAGATGTTTCTGATATCATACTCACACACACACTTATGATCTCAAAATCACAATATATACTTCTGATCCCACAATCATAAATACACACACTTTGGATCCCATGATCACACAAATAATGATCTTAATATTACACACAGGCTTCTCTCCTAAAGGACTCTTGAATGCTCTCCACCTCGCAGAGAAAGAGCTGATGTTGTATGAATATAGATGGAGGCATATTATTTTTCACTTTCTTTCTTTTTTTGTTTTATTCATTTTTTCCCAACAATGTAAAAGTGTTTTACAATTGCACATGTGTAATGTATGTTGGATTGCTTATTGTCTTGGGGGGGATAGATAAGAGGGAGGCAGGGATAGAATTTGGAAATAACAATAAATGTTAAATGTGTGTGTGTGATTCTGGAATCTGAAGTGTGTGTAAATTGTAGAATCTGTAGCATATGTGTAATTTTAACATCAGAAATATGTGTGATTGAGGAATCAGAAGTGTTAGTGTCTATGACTATGAGATCAAACATATGCTAGATTTGGGGCTCAAAAGTGTGATGTGTAAGTGTGGATCTGACGCACGTGTGATTTTTAAGGTCAGAAGTGTATTGTGACCTGGGATAATATGCATGAATGTGAGACAGTGAGATCAGAAGTGTATATTATTACCGTGGAATCCTAAATATAATTGTGAGATCAGAAGCATGTTTATATTTGGATTAGAAATATGTGTGATTTTGGGATCAGAAGCTTGAGTTATGAGAATGTTTGATAGAAGGGTGTGATGGTATGCTCAGAAGTGTATGTGCAACTGTAGTATCTGCATTGTGATTGTGGGAATGAAATTATGTGTATGTTTGTGAAACCTGAAGTGTGTATGTATGATTTTGGGATTAGAAGTGTTAGGGTGAGATTTAAAGCTCATATATGAGATTATATGATCAGAAAGGTATGTGATTGTGGGCTCTGAAGGGCACAAATATAACCTATACCAGATTGCTTACTGTCTCAAAGAGGGGGGAAGAAAAGGAAGGAGGGATAGACTTTGAAGCTCAAAACTTAAAAAAAAACCCAAATGTTGAAAATTATTTCTACATGTAATTGGGGAAAAATAAATACATAAAAAAAAGAAATGTGTGTGTCTTTGTGTGGTCAGAAGTGTGTGATTTAAAGAATAATTGTAGTATCAGAAGTGCATGTTTATGTGTGTGATTATAAGATCAGAAGTCTATGTGACAGCATGAGAAGTGTGCCTCAGTGTGAGATCAAAGGTCTGTGTATGATTGAAGGATCAAAAGGGTGTGTGCGTGTGTGTATATGTGTGTGAATTATAGTGAAATCTGAAGTGTGTTTCTGTGATTTTAGGATCACTAGTGTGTGTGATTGTGGGAGCACAAATGTATATTTGTCACTGGGAGATCAGAAATCTATATGAGTAGATAAGAAGTGTATTTTTGAGTATTTTATAAGAATTGTGTGTGTGCATGAGAGAGAGGATGGATGGGGAGAGAGAGAGAGAGAGAGAGAGAGAGAGAGAGAGAGAGAGAGAGAGAGAGAGAGAGAGAGAGACTGGAACCAGAGATATGCTTTTCTAATTCTGACTGCCTAAATTAGATACCCTAATTATGTCAATTTTGTTCCCTAATTTAATATGATTTTTGATTCCCTAATTGTGATAATACGAATACATAATTTTGAATTTCTAATTTTACCAATCTAATTCCCTAATTTTAACTTTCCAATTTTGACAATTTGACTCCCTGTTGACTCATTAATTTTGATTTTTTCATTCTATTTGAATTTTTAAATGTTTCCTTAATTTTAAACAATTTGATTCCCTAATTTTGACTTTAAAATTTTACATGTTGAGCCCATAATATTGACCTTTTAATTTTCACAATTTGAATGTATTTTGACTTTTTGATTTTGACAATTTGACTCCCTATTTTTGACTTTTTAAATTTTAAGAATGTGATTCCTAATTTTGACATTTTTAAATCCCTAATTTTGTTGAGTGTACTTTTTTCATTTAGTCAGTTGTGTCTTTTAAAGAATTACTTTCTACAGTCAATTGTTTCCTTCCTTTTCCAAGCTGTTGACTCTCCCTTGCACACCTCTTATTCCATTTCCCAATTTTTCTTCTACCTCTCTTATTTGACTTTTAAAATCCTTCTTGAGCTCTTCCAAG
This sequence comes from Notamacropus eugenii, assembly GCF_028372415.1. Taxonomy (NCBI): domain Eukaryota; kingdom Metazoa; phylum Chordata; class Mammalia; order Diprotodontia; family Macropodidae; genus Notamacropus; species Notamacropus eugenii. The sequence continues at coordinate 129,034,810 of NC_092878.1, forward strand.
ATGACTTTTTTGGGCTTGAGAATAGTTTATATTCCCCTTTGAGGTTTCAGATGTGGGTATGTTGACAATGATGTCCTCTTTCGAATCTGTATTTTGATCTTCCCTGGTCCCATAGAGGGAATTATCTGTTTCTGCTTTTTGCTCATGGTGTTTGCCTATTTCCTGGCTTTTAAAGTTGAGCTCTCCTCCTGGAGCACAGGGGGCACAGTTTCAGGTTTCTTGTGCTGAGGACCCCGGTGACTTGCTTTGTGCGCTGGGGCCTCAGGTGCTGGCAGCTGGAGGTTGTAGGGGTCTGACAGCTTACCAGATGTTGAACTGGGGTCCTACTGGTGGTAGCTGGGGTGTGCTGAGTCCAGGTGGCTTTTTTTCTCCATTTTCCTAGGGTTACACTAAAGCTCTTAGAGTAGGGGTGGGGTCTGGCCCCTGGAGGATGTTTGGGCACCTGGAGTTGTGCTGAAGCATGGGGAAGTTCAGCAGCTGGAGGAAGCCTGTTCAATGGAGCATATGGTTTTCTGAGTTGGAGTATGCTGGTTTTCCTGGCTGTGTCAAGGCGTGGGGAGGTTGGAGGGGTTCTGATATTGGTGCATGCCTACTCCATCACTGTGGAGCTCAGGATCTCCTGCTGGTTTGCTGAGGTGTGACTTGCTGCTGGCTTGCCAGGACATCTCCTGTCCTATACTACTCCCCTTCCACCAGAGCAAGAGAGACCCTTCCCATTAATCCCCCAAGCCTCCTGGGCCTCATCTTTCTGCCGGCTCCACAATAATTTCTGCATTTTTAGAGGCCAAGAAGGGACAGTGAGAGCAACTTACTGCATACTCTGACATCTTGACTCCCCAAACCACACCTGGGTTGTTCCCCTGAATCCCTAATTTGGACTGCCTAATTTTGACCTCCAACTTTTGACAATTTGACTTCCTAATACTAACTCCCTAATTTTGACAAGTTTACTGCCGAATTGTGACTCATTAATTTTGTCCATTTGACTTTCTAATTTTGACTGCCTTATTTTAACTTCCTAATTTTTACTGATTCAACTCCCTAATTTTGATAATTTGACTCTCTAATTTTTCTTTAATTCAAAAACTTTGATTCTATAATCAAATCTTTAATATTTACAATTTGACAAACTAATTCAGACTTCCTAATTTTGACAATTTGACCTGCTTATCTTGACTCCCGAATTTCTCCCTTAACAATAGCAATTTTATTCCTTAATTTTTATTATTTGATACTTTAATTTTGACTTCCCAATTTTGACCATTTGACTCTACAATTTTGACTTTTTTGTTTGAATTTCTAATTTTTACAATCTGACTTTCTAATACTGGCTCGCTAATTTTGAAAAATTGACTTTCTAATTTTACAATTTGATCTCTAATATTGATTCCCTGACCTTGAAAAATTGACTCCTTAATTTTGACAACTTGACTCTCTATTTTAGATTCCTTATTTTGACTTCTAATTTTTAATAATCTGAAACACTAGTCTTGACTTCCTAATTTTGACTTTATTTCCTAATTTTGATTTTATTATTTTAAATTCCTAATTTTTACAATTTGATTATAAAGATATCGTGAAGTCAAAAGTATGCATCTGAGTAATTCTGGGATCACAAGTTTGCATGTGTTTGTTGTGACTACAGAATCAGAAGTGCTTGTCTGTTTATGGGATCAAAAGTATGTATCTATGATTGTAGGATCAGAAGTATATATTGTGATATTTGTATCAGAAGTGTGAGTGTAAACTGTAGGATAAGAAGTGTGGGTGAGAGATCATGGGATCAGAAATGTGTTTTTGTTGTCTGAAGTGTGTGTATGTGATTGTGAGAACAGAAGAGTGTGTGTGTGTTTATGTATGTGATTCTGGGATCAGAAGTGTTTGTGTATATGTGGTTGTGGAATCAGAATTGTCTGCAATTATAAAACCTGGTGTGTGTGTATGTGTATGATTGTGAAATCAGAAGTTTGTGAGTGTTGAATCAAAACTGAGAGTGTATAGCTGTGAGATAAGTATGTGTGTGTGATTATGACATCAGAAATATATTTGTGTTATCAGATAAGTGGGAGCTTGTGTGACTGTGGGAACAGAAATATGTGATTCTGGGATCAGAAGTGTGTAAGTGTGTGTGTGTGTGTGTGTGTGTGTGTATGTATGATTGTAAAATCAGAAGGGTGTGTGTGTGTATGTGAGATTGTAGAATCAGAAGTGTGTGTGTAAAATTGTGGGATTAGAAGGATCTGTGATTGTGAAATCTTAAGTATGTGTGTATGATTGTGAGTTCAAAAGTGTGTGTGTGTATATATGTATACGTACGTATGTATATGTGATTTTGGGATCAAAAACATGTCTGTGAATACAAGATCAGAAGCATGTGTGTGAATAGTCTGTTCAGAAATATGAATGTGTGTGAGATCAGGTGTGTGTGTGTGTATGTATTTGTATGAATTTGGAATCAGAAGCATGAGTGTGTGATTCTGGGATCAGAAACTCATGTGAGTTCATGAGATCAGAAGAGGTGATTTTGGGGTGAGATGTGTGTGATTGTAAGATCATAAATGCATATTTATTAGTATGGAAAAAGAAGTGCATGTATTTGTGTCTGTTGATTGTGGTATCAGAAATATGTGTATATACATGATTGTGGGATCAGAAGTGTGTATATGTGATTGTAGGATCAAATGCAATGTGTTACTATGGGATCAGAAGTGCCTTTTAAGACTGTGGCATTAGAACTGTGTTAATGTGATTACAGACTCAGAATTGTGTATGATTGTGGGGTCAAAACTGAGCATGTGTCTGATTGTGGGACCCAAAATATGCTTGTGTGATTGTGGGATCAGAAAAATGTTTTTGTGATTGTGAAATCAGGAGTGTGTATATGATTGTTGGATCAGACATAGGTTTTTGATGAAGGGACATCTGTGTGTGAGTATGGGATTGAAAATGTATGTCTATATAATAGTAGGATTATTAGTGAGTATGTGTGATTGTTGGTGCAGAAGTCTTGGACCATCAGTATATAAATATGATAATGGGATCAGAAATGTATGTCTGATTTTTCAGATCAAAAGTATGTGTGTATGATTGTAGAAATGGAAGTGTATGTGATTTTAATTAGAAGTATGTGTTTTTGTGATTGTGGGATCAGAAGTGTGTATCTATTTGATTTTGGGATTATTAGTGAGTGTGTGTGATTGTGGATTCAGAAGAGAGAGCATTGAAGGCATGGAGGGAGGGAGACAACCAGCTAGTTAAAATGCCAAGACTTATGGGATGGCTTGTATTGTTTGAGGAACAGTAGGAAAACCAGTGTCATTGGATCCCATGGTGAGGTATAAGGTATAAGAAGACTGGAAAAGTTTGGGGGAAGCAGTTATGAAGGACTTGAAGGACCATTACACTTGGACTATAAAATCACATGCTCACAGAGGAGGTAGAAATGGTTATAAAAAAGAAGAAAGATGGAAAAGTAGCTGGGTTCGACCAAGAGATACAGAAGAGATCCAAGTTGTTAAGTATACATCTGTGAAGGCAGCAAGTGTACACTATGCAGCAAATATGAAAGGGGAGATATCAAAGATATGGTAAAATCTAAGTCCTTATTGATACAGATAAAAGGTGACTGAATAACAGATGTCCCTCAGAAGGATCCTCTAAGAGAAATATGTAATATTAAAAAACTTAATATTTAATAACTACTAGCCTATATGCTTAATCTCTATCTACACAAAAATTTTATGAGAGTCCAGTGTGAATAGAAAGAACAAAATGGACCATATCTTCTAGCAATATTTACAATCAGAACACATATGATAAGCATATTCTTATAAAATCACAAAAACACTTAGGAAGAAAAATGTTTTAGAATGCAAAATATAAATATTACAGATTGAGAATGAAAAAAAGAAACCAGAAAATATTATAACACACTTTATATTTTCATTATTGCTTAATTTATTTCACCTTTAACCTATTAATATTTAAAGCTGTGCCATGTTGAATTTGAACAGCATTCAGAGAGACTTGATGGTTTCCTTGTTAAAACAAGCAAAATCTTTATGTGACGTACATTCATTCTGATTTATTTTTGACAATGGTGTATTTCATGAAAGTATTATTAGAAAATAAGCAGACTTTCATAAGTGATATTCAACAAATGAACCATATCTTTACAGCTTATTGATGAAATGAAAGAGGTAGATCTTGATTTTTATCTTATCGTGTTTATTGTTTGCTGATTAAGGGAAAAATTTATTAAAAAAAACACAATTCCATCTTCCAGACTCTTTTGCTACAAGGTTTGTAGCAGCAATATATCAAAAAGATCTTTCCAGATTCCTCTGAAGATGTAGCAAAAGAAACAAAGAAGTTCAATGATCCTCTGGCAATAAATTTCAGGCAAGCTATAAACCAGGAAAATGTATACCAGTCAAAAGGTTTACCACTGTGATGGAGAAGATTCAGTGCAGAGTTCAGTTCATAGAATTCATAGTGAATGATCAGGTAGCCTTGTGAAAAGCATTACCTTTATTGTATCAAGATCCAGGTCATTGCAAAGCTTCCTGGAAGACATTTGCCATCACTTAAAAGACTTTGGCTTGTTCCTCCACATAGGAAAAGAGAAATGGACAAAAACTATCCACTGACCAGATTTCATGATGTATTTGGATGGGCACCCTATCTAGCCATCCAAAACCATGTATATCTGGGACAGACAGTACAGATGGACAACAAGCTGTTACCCAGAAGTTATAAAAAAAGGAGAGTGGGTTGGATTGATTTCAGGAAATTGAAAAGCTCTAATTATAAACTTCCCATAAAAGCAAAGGACCTTATTTTCAATACTAGTGTTTCTTTGGAATTGGTGCATGGTAGGATTGCTTACCATCTTAGGGAAGGCGGAGAGGAGGGAGGAAGGGAGAAAATTAGGAACTCAAAAAAAAAATGGTTTAAGTTGTCTTTACATATAATTGGAAAAAAAATACTATTTTAAAAAATAATTGGTACATGGTAAAAAGACCTGGAACACAACTGTATCTGAAGAATATTCACACAGAGGGCAATGCAGGGATTAATAGTGGGCATGAGCATATTGTACTTTATAACCAAAGAAAAAGTCCAAAGTAAAGGATTAAATGGAAAAGAATTCTCCAGACTCTCCAACATAAGAGTAAGTAATTGCAGCTATCTCCATAGGACAAGATACCAAGAAATCTAATGAGGCGATAATATGATGAATTAACTGTGGATAAAGTTAATTCCTTAATATACTCATTCAGCATCCTCCCCCAGAAGCCTCCACTCTCTGTTAGGGCAAAACAGCCTGACAAGCAGTACTTTCCCTGCGGCTGTTCTAGTAAAGAGCAACACATCCTGTTGTCTTGGGCCCTCTTCTCGGTTTATACCAAGGGTGAGGAACCTGAGACCTTTTGTTCTGTGAAGTTTGGATTCAGTCAAAGGGCGGCAATTGAGGACCTAGAGGGCCACATGTGGCCTCAAGGCCACAGGTTCCCCATCCCTGGATACAATTTCACTTGGAAATCTCATCATACCTCATGGATTCAATGATCATCTCTACTTGTACAGACCTAACTTCTCTACCAACTTCCATTCTTGTATCTCCACCTGTTTATCTCAGATATCTCAACTAGATGTCCTGGAGACACCTTAAAATTCAACATATCCCAAATGGAATTTGAAATGAAAAATAGAGATGTTGTTAGAAAATTACCAAAATTAAGAAATCAGGATAACTGTGTCTGTAAGACAAGGAGGCAGCAGCTATTGTCGATGATCCAAACAGGGTTGCCAGTCACCACAGACAATATGGAGTATGGCTAGAGCCATCTAAGCAGGTGTAAAGTTGGCCTGTTTTCCTGTTGTGATTGAGCTACATGTTTTAGCAAAGTGGAAGGGGGGTATTACTAAGGTGAAACATTTGTGTGGCACAATGAGAACAACTGACAATTCTAGAGTACTTTAAGATTTGCAACTCAGTTTATATTCATTGTCTCATTTGATCTTCATAACATTCCTGCAAGGAAGGCATTGAACTCCAGTAATGAAGAAACTGATATCAAGGGAAGATAAGGCAGCAGGGAGATGTTGGTTCTGGAAAATGCCTGACTGCTAAAATTCAGTGTGATCACAAGTGTTATAAATCATGACTTGGTTGATTGTTTTGTTATTTTCTAGATGGGAAAGTGATGGAGACAATATTAATAATTTAAATTAAACTTAAAAGTATCCCACTTACTTGCCTACCTCTCCCCTCAGCCTCAACCAGCCAGTTCTAAAAATATTTAAAAATATTATTCCTGATTCCAAGTCAAGCTGTCTACTCACTATGCCATGGTGTCATGGGGTGAGGGGAGACTGGCCAGGAGCCCCACAGTCACATTTTCAGTTTATTGAACATGTTGCTTCTAGAACACAGAAGGAGTAGGGGTTGAGAGCAACGATATTGAAGAGAAGCTCCAAGTATTTAAATTTGATGATGTGACAAGTGTTTCTGCTTTGTTTATCCTGTGGATTTAACTTTACTTATGCTATATGTTTTTTCTTTCTTTCATGTCATTAGGTTCAATCACTTAGCCATCTTGTATATCACAAAACTGTCTGAGAAAAGCTTTAAAGGTTAAACAGAGGAGTTTGAAATGTATCCTAGAAAGGAGAAATACAAGTTCTTGAATCAGATAACCTGGTTTCGAATCAAGCCTCACAATTACTACCCATCTAAACTTGAACAATTCACTCAATCTCAGGGGGTCTTAATTTCCTCGCAGGTAAAATGAGGGGGCCTGGACAAGATGACCTCTGGAGTCTTTTGCAGATCTAGATATATGATCCATGATCTGAGAGTCTAGTTTGGCGCCACTGAAATTTCTTGAGCATCATGGTGTGAGTCATGATGATATTCATCTCTTTTTTTTATTTATCATGTACTCTATATTCTTTCTGTTTATTTATTTTTAGTTTTCAACATTCATTGCATAAGTTTTAAATTTTCTCTCCCCACTTTCTTTCGCTCCTCCCCAAGACAGCATGCAATCTGATATAAGCTTTACATTTACGATGATACACATTTCTAAACAACATTTTTATTAAGAACAGTTCTATTACCAACATAATATTAATTATAACATTTTGAAATTTCAATTTTCACTAGTTGTTTATTCAACCTCAATTTCTCATTATTTGCAAATGTATCTACAAAATTAAGTTTGCATGCATTATAAACAATCGAGGTCATACAGTTTCCAAGGATGATTTCACCTCACTTTGAGAGCATTTCCTTTTGATAATGGAAAGATGGAACTGATGCAGTAACCAGGACAAACCACATGCTATACTAATGATAGACTGCAATTTCTTCATTTCTCCTTACAAAATCTTCCAAACCATGCACCTGACAAATGTACAGAAGGGGAAGCAAATGGGAAAGCAACTATAGCAATAAAACAATGGCTTAAAATGTCAAATTTTCTTATCAGCCTGTAAACCCCCACTCCCTCCACAGTGGAGAAGTACCAGATGTAACCCAATTAAACTCAACAGTGCACAGGTGTTCATAGGAATGACTAAAACAAAAGAATACTTACCTTTAGGGCTCTTAAAATTAGAGTTCTTTAATTTCCATATACTTTCCAAACAAAACTCAACAATAAAACATTGAAACAGAAAGAAATTAGATTCAGCAGGGGAAGAACTCAATCAGCATGAGTTATAACCCAATTAAGCTGAATAGCACTCAGGTGTTTGCAGGAGCACTCTCACTTAAAATTTTTCTAACACAGATCAACTTTAAAAAAAAACCACTTAAGGTGTTATATGAAAATTTTTATCCTTCAGAGTTGCATTGACATAAGAAACCTTTAGATCTGATAGATTTATTTTGCTGTATGACAAACAGCAGTGGCGTATAAATGGAATCTAAGTATTCAAACAGGGTACTTTTATTTGAGCAAATGTGAGTTTTATCAAGAGGTTAAATCCTGAAGTTACATTGGTTAGTAAAACAGCAGTAACATATGGCACTAACGATAGTGTGAGGTGTCTTGGTATGGTAGGAAGCTGGTCTTGAGAACACAATAAACTGGAACCAAGTTCCTATGATTATCAATTGCAGATTGAGATTGATAGAGGACATTTCGTTACAAGGACCTAATTTCCCACACTGATAAAAGCATAGATTCAGATGAATAATAATGATGCTAATATTGGCATAATAATGATGTGTGTGTGTCCTTCGTTGCCAAAGAAGACCATGCCATCAGAGAAATAATGACATGACTTGCACTTGACTTTGTTTTGAGTGAGGGAGGGCTGTGCAGATCACCAGCCTCACTTCTCCTCCAGAGCCATCTGAATCCAGTGACAAGATATTCATCAGGATGACTGGAGATAACCCAGGATGCGGCAATTGGGGTTAAGTGACTTGCCCAAGGTCAGACAGCTAGTGAGTGTCAAGTGTTTGAGGTGACATTTGAACTCAGGTCCTCCTGACTCCTGAACTGGTGCTCTAACCACTGCACCACCCAGCTGCCCTTCATAATAATGATATGACAATGATGGATGCATCTAAGATGTTAAGCTAAGAGAGGAACTTAATAAGGGTTTATTTATATATTTATGAGATATACTGTGGGAATATATGTCAACACACTATGATTTCTTCAGTCATCTAAGGAGAATTTTAAAGTGCCTACTATGTTCCAGGAACTACGCTAAGTGATGCAGGTACCAAGTAAAAAAAATAAAGCAGTCCAAGTGCTCAAGAAACTTACTTTCTATGGGAGAACAACATGTGGATACATTAATCTAACCTTAAATGGTTACGCCTGGGCTACTATGGCAGTCCCTTGCATGTCTTGAAGAATTCAGTTCAGACTGGGTTCAGTCCTGGTGATCCTGTGCATAGATGAGTAGGGACTAGTCTCCTTGTTCTCATACATTTGGACTCATCCTTCTCAAACCCAAGAGAGCTTGTAACAATTTTATTTACATAGCTTGGGTTATGTCTCTCATCTATGGTTTCTCCCAAAAAAGAAAGGAGGAAAAGAGCACATACGTGCTGTTGATTTTTTCCTTGTAAGATCCATCACCTATATCTATTTCTCTTCCTTGACTCTATCACAACATTGGTACAGGCACTCATAATCTCCAAACTGAACTCTAGTGACAGTCTGCTGCTTCATAGTCTTCTCTCAAGTTTCTTCTTACTCCGCTTTATTCCACCCTTCCCTTGAATGTCAAATTGATTTTCCTAAAGTGTAGTATCATTCCCCATCCTTCCTTCATTTAATAAACTCCAGTGGCTCTCTATTATCTCCATTATCAAATAGAAAATGCTCTGCTTGGCTTTTAAAGTCATAATTTGGCTCCTTTCCAGTTTTCCTATACTTTACTCTTCTCCACAGTGGATCCAGTAACACTGACCTCTTTGCTGTTCCTCACAGGAGATGCTCCTCCTAAATCCATGCATTTCACTGGTCGTGACCTCTTCCTGGAATTCTTTCCCTCTTGATCTCTCTTTCCTGGCTTCCTTAGCTTGCTTTAATTCTCAACTAAAATCCTACCTTTTATAGGAAACCTTTTCCAATTCTAATTAATGCTAATGTTGGGTAGTGATTTTCAGTTGTGTCCGACTCTTCATGACCCCTTTCAGGGGTTTCTTGGCAAAGATGCTGGCATGGTTTGCCATTTTCTTCTTCATCCCACTTTACAGATGAAGAAACTGAGGAAAACAGAGTTAAGTGACTAGCTCAGTGTCACACAGCTGGGAAGTTTTTGAGCCTGGGTCTGAACTCAGGTCTTCCGGACTCCAGGCTTGGCACTATGCCCACTATGCTAGCTTCCTTGATTATATAAATATTGTTTCTTCCATTAGACTGCAAGTTCCTAGAGAATAGGAACTATAAATTACCTTTTTTGACAAATTGCTTTATCTTTGACTCAGTTTGAAATGAAATAAATGAAATAAAGCCATATAAATGCTAGCTAGTATTATTTGTATCCACAGAGTGTAGCACAATGTCTTGTCCATAATAGACATTGAAATTCTTATTAACTTGACTCAATGTACAAAATGAATCAAATATGGAGTAGATAACCTGTTTCTCTACACAGGACCATCAAAAATGGGAATTTGATAAAAAACAAACTTAAAACATCATTTAGTGACCTAGCTTCTAACTACTTTATAATCTAGTGGGAAACAGCTACCTCAATCTCATCAGAAATAAAGTAGTTTGTAGGATTGCTAACTAGTCATTTTTATTTTGCCTTCATTTTGGATGATCCCCAAACTCCTGGTCCATGTCTTCTGGCAAAGCAGCCATGCTTGGGCCAATTTTCTTATCCATGGTTATCCTTTCCAAAAATACTAGAGTAATTGCAGGAGAATCCTCCCCAGATGTCACTCAGCCTTAGTTGGATAAAACCTCTGGACTTCTCAACCCACAAGATTGCCTCAAAACTTGGACACATCCATCTGGAGGTAGGTGCTCATTTACCTAAGATGAGGAAAATAACAACAAAAAGATGTTCTCTAATTCTAGGCTTGTCTATTTTAGATATCATATGCTCATAACCCCTTTGAAAACTGGTAAATTGTGGGAGTTAGGGCAGCTACACTCATCCCACACCCCTTTTCATGGGATCAAAATATCATAGAGATCTTCATCGAGATTAAAACAGTCCTGATGTAATTTGTAGACAGAAGGGAACAAAGAGACTAACAGAGCAGGTCCACTGAGTTATAGTTCTGGCTTTGAGGAAGGAATTTTTCATTATTCTGAAGTGCAGACCTTTCAGCCTTTCAAGCCTTCCATGGCTGGAAGCAAGACCCATACCCCAACATGGTTGACTAGGGTATCTCTTAGCACACTTCACAGAATGGGCCTCATTGCCACGTTGCTCCATAAATAAATGAAAATGATAATCATAGATTAAGGTCTAACAATCTTCTTCAGCACACAGGATACAAGTGATTCACATAGAGAGTTACTATCAGGGGAAAGATTTGAACCCAAATCTTTCTAACTTGAAGCCCAAGCACTTTTTAGAGGAAGCTAGGTGTGCAGTGAACAGAATGCTGGAAGACCTAAGTTCCACTTCAAATCTAGCCTCAGTCACTTGCTACCTCTGGTGCCTTAGGTTACTCATAGGCAAAACAGGGATAATTATAACACCTACTTTTCAGGGATGCTATGAGGAGCAAATGAGATCTATAGAAGCACTCTGTTCAGAGCCTAGCACATAATAAGCATTTAATAAAAGCTTCTTTCCTTCTATCTGCTAGGTAGCTACTGTATGCCAGATTTTATAATTACGCAGATTAAAATCTAATACCTAAACTATTCAGGCTGTTATCCAATATTGTGGTCTTAAGTGGCAGCTAATAGATTCAGGTAATTGGTTATAGTAACACAATGAACTTGACAAAAAATACAGGATGTGAGGCTGTATCATGACTGTGGAATAATTAAAATGAGATTACAGTAGTACTTATTTAGAGTAAAAACAGTTAAGAAAAGATACTTTATGAGATAGATCAGAAATATATAGGTCAAAATTTTATCCTTTAGATATGACTAATCAAATACTTACCATTATTAAGCACCTACTATGTGCTAAGTAAGGGCACACAGAAAGGAAAGACAAAACAATCCTTGTTTTCAAAAGGCTTATGGTCAATTAAGGAAATTTACATACATATGCACATAAATAATAGATATAGATATTGCTAGAGATACAGCTATTTCTATCAAAACATATAAAAGCAAATACAAAGTTATTTCAGAAGGGGGTGGCCCTGGATACTGGGGGTGATTGATCAGAAGAGTTCTTCAGCAGCAAGTAGTATTGGAGATGGGCTTTGAAGAAAGTGAAAAGAGAGGAGAGAGGTTTATGAAACAGCCTTGCACATAGTGGACCTTTAGTAAATATTCGTTGAATTGAAAATGGAGTCTTACAGTCTATAGCATATAAGAATATAGATAGTTTATCATTTTAATATAAAATCCAAAAATGCTTATGTAGAAAATAGACATTTCTGAGGTTTTTGTTATAAGTTCTAGGAAGAAATATATTCAGAAACTTCTTAAGGTGCTGCCCACTATTGAATACTTTCTGCAATAAGATGCATGGTCAGTCAGGAGTTTTATCAGAACTCTGAGAATGTTGAACAGCAGTTTCAATCCAACCCTACAATGAGTTAATACATAATTTTTATAGTAATTTTATTCATTAGGTAAGGCTGTGCTCCTTTCTATTGCTTCAAATATGCTCAAACAAATTTAGAAATTTAATAGTGTGTAAACAAATGGAAATTAGTTAGGGAAAATTTATTTAATCAATGCATTGCTATATTTAGAGTCTTCTGTTATTTGAATCACTGACTGAGGTTTGTACAATCACTTATACTAGGTCCAAGGTAAAACAAAAATCCTTTTCTAAGCTTAACAGAATAGTCCTACCAGAATGGATCAACATAGAGTTAGATAAATGAATGAAAGTGGACTTTGTGGAAAGGATTTAATAAACTTTATTCTGAATGGTGAGTGGGTCAATTGCTAAACTCATTATCTTTTAATATAAAATTTCCAACTTATTCAGTTATAAAGGAACCTATTTTCTTTTTATTTAGGATTTCTAATCTTCCCTTTAATTAGTATAGAATTTATAGTCTTTTCCATTTTTACTCCACTGACTTTTTTCCTGGCCCACTGTGAACCTAAAAGTTTCTTATTCCAGTTGCTTTTCTGTAGAGTGAGTTTTACCATTGTGAGTCTGAGCTTAGACCCATCTGAGGGATGATTTATTCTTCATATTCCTTGACATTTCCCCTTATACTGGAAAGACAGCTCTTCTCCCATACTTGAAGATGAAGTAAATCTACCTTTCAATATATCTGCAATATCATTATAACTCCTTAATTTTATTTCCTTCAGTCATCAAAGTGATTTTCTTAATATTAAGGTCTGATTACATCATGGATTGGCTTCTTTCTGCTTCCAGGATCAAATATAAAATCCTCTGTTTGACATTCAAAGTCCTCCCTTTTACTTTTCATCATTCTTACTCCTCACTCTCTGACCTCTTCCTTCCAGGGACATTGACCTCCTTGCTATTCCATGAATGAGGCAGTTCATCTTCTGAGCTTCAGGCATCTTCTTAGTGGTCCCTCATACTTGTAATGTCCTTCCTCCTCATCTATATCTACTACATTACCTAGCTTTCTTTAAATATCAGCTAAAATTCTCCTAGAAAGTGTTCTCAACTCTTAATCCTAGTGTCTTCTCTCTCTTATTTCCTATTTTCCTATATAGGGGCATCTAGATGGTGAAGTGGATAGAGTGCCAGCCCTGTGGTCAGGAAGATTCATCTTTGTGTGCTCAAATCTAGCCTCAGACACTAGCTGTGGGGCCCTGAGTAAGTCACTTAACCCCGCTTGCCTCAGTTTCTTTACCTGTGAAATGGGCTGGAGAAGGAAATGGCAAACCACACCAGTATCCTTGCCAAGAAACCCCAAATGGGGTCACAAAGAGTTGGACACAACTGAAAACAACGGAACAAAAAAATTTATCCTGTGTATAGCTTGTTTGTAAATTTCTATTTGGTTGTTTTCTCCTTCATTAGGTGGTGAATTCCTGGAAGTCAGGATCTGCTTTGTGCCTCATATTGTATTCCCGGTAACACAATGTCTGGTACATTGTAGGTGCTTAATAAATGTTTCTCTCTTCTAGGACTTCTTAGTTTCAGTACTTCAATATGTTTGTTTTTAAATAGGGAGAGCTGCCCTGGGCAGTGCATAACAACATTATTATTCATTCAGAAGCTAATTGTTGATAATTTTTTTATTGGATCCAACTATTTTTCATACTGTTAAATAGCGTTGAAAACAAATAAAATTACATTGTGGACTCATAAGTAATTTTCTTTCCTAAAGCGTCCCGTCTTTTTTTCACGCTGCTTAATTTATGATTTCCTATTTGAGTGCCTTTTTTTTTCAAACTGTATTTTTTTGTTAAATTCACTCTGGACTTTCTTTTCTTAATCCTCATTTTTCTTCACTTCTCTACATCTTTTGACACTCTCAATCACTCTCTTCTCCTTGATATTCTCTTGTCTTTAGGTATTCGGGACATGTCTATCCCAGTTCTCCTCTTGCCTGCCTGACCTTCTTTGTTTCTTTTGCTAGACTATGTCATGGTCACCATTCATGGGTGATCTGCAAGACTGTCCTGGGCCCTCTTCTCTTATCCCTCTATATAGTTTCATTTGGAGATTTTATCAACTTTTCTCATCTCAATTCTTATCTCTATGAAAATGATGGTTAAATCTACTTCTCCACCTCTGACTTCTCTTCTGACTTTCAGTTTTACATTTCCAACTACCTATTAGACAGTTCATACTGGATATCCCATAGCCACCTTAAACTCAAAATGTCCCAAGGTAAACTCGTTTCTCCATGTGTGCACTCATCTTCATAACTGCCTGATTACTGTTGAGGGTACCATCATATGTCAAGATTTTCTGGTCTATCATCTTCTCCATGGCTAGAAATGTTTAGCTGTTTTACCAGGTAGTCAGGCCTCAAAATCCAAACCACGCGTTTAAGTTCTACCTTGGACATATAGTAAGACTGACTTTGTAATCTTGGCCACAATCTATAGGTGGCCCAGGCAACCTTTTAAAGCTTATAAATTTCAAAGAAGATGTCATGTAATTGATTTCTTTTTGCTCTGAGAGCACAGATCCCCAAAATATTTTTTATAGGTTTATGTAAATGAATTGAGCAATGAATTAGAGAATCCTGGATTGAATTCATCATGCTATGTAAGTTCTCTGTCTCAAAGTTCTTCATCTGTAAAATAAGGGTTTTGTACAAGATGATCTATAAGATCCCATTCCTGCTATAAATATTATGATTACCTTATACATTATATGTAGAAGACCTATAATTGTGTGTATGCACCAAACAAGTTCTCACTACTTCAGTAGTTAATCAGTAAATACACATTTATAAAGTACCTACTATGTGCCAGGCACTGTGATTAATAATGGGGATACACAAAAAGGCCAAAACAGATGAAAGGGAAAGACAACATACAAACAAACTAGGTAGAAATACACTATAGGACAAATTGGAACTAATCATCGGAGAGAGAGCACTGGAATTAAGAGTGATTGGGAAAGGTTTCTTGTAGAAGGTGAGATTTTTTTTTTAGTTGGGATTTGAAGGAAGCCAGAAGGGCAGAAATGAGGAGGGAAAGCATTCCAGATATAGGGGACAGACAGTGAAAATGCACAGAGTAGGGAGGAGTGTCTTTTTTGAGGAATAGAAAGGGGGCCAGTTTTGCTTGATTTCAGAGTAAGTGAGCTTGGGTAATGTGTAAGAATACTGGAAGGATGTCTATATGTGAGGGAGATTGTGAAGGATTAGAGGATTTTATATTTGTTCCTAGAGATGATAGATAACCACTAGAGGATCTTATTGGAGGGGGGTACGGTTGGGCAGAAAGAAGTGACAAGATCAGATTTGTGCTGTAAGAAGGTCACTTTGATAGATGAGTGGATGATGGACTGGAGTAGAGAGTCTTGTGGCAGACAGACCAGTCATGAGACTCTTCAACAGCCTAGGCATGAGGTGATGAGTGCTTGCACCATGATGGAAGCCATGTCAGAGGGAATATATTTGAGAATTGTTACAAAGATGAAATCAACAGGCCTCGACAATAGATTGGATGTGAGGGATGGGAGAGAGAGAGACAGTGAGGACTATACAGCAGATGATATTCAAGATTTGCTGTGGCCAATCTGATGATAAGGCTTTCTGAGCTTTATTGATTGTTAGACCTTGGACACACCAAGCCCTGGATCCTTTTTGATTTTCCAGAACTTGTGCTCCACTGCCATAAATTTCAAAGACTTAGAGTCACCATGATGAGATATTGGAGGAAGAACTTCAACACAAGTTTAATAGCATAGTAACTCAGAAATTTTATCTGCAATATAGGTATGACCTGCATATATTTGCATGTTTACAGCCCTAAATATTTGCGTATAGTCCAGCAGCCTGAACAGTAGATACTTAATTACCAAATGAGAACACCTTTTTATTCCATCTCCCTGCCTATATTCTCTTTGACTAATTTATTGAACATAAAAATTCAGAATGATTAGTGTTATTCCCTGCCCATTTTTCATATCACTTATCTCTCAGTAAATGTTTGCTAAATAAATGACTTTATGATATACTACCTACCACACTAGAGAGAGGAAAGTTTTTTAATTAATTAATTTTTCATTTTCAATGTTCACTTCCACAAGATTTTGAGTTCCAAATTTTCTCTCCATCTCTCCCCTCTGCCCACTTCAAGACATCTTGTATTCCAGTGATTCCTTCCCCCAATCTGCCCTCCCTTCTATCATACCTCACTCTTTTCTCATCCCCCTCCCCTCCATTTTCCTATAGGGCAAAATAGGTTTCCATACCCTATTGCCTGTATGTCTTATTTCCCATTTGCATGTAAAAACAATTTTTAACATTTATCTTTAAAACCTTGAATTCCAACTTCTCTCCCTTCCTCCCTCCCCACCCATTCTCACTGAGAAGGCAAGTAATTTGATATAGGTTATACATGTATAGTCATGCAAAACACCTCCATAACACTCATGATGTGAAAGACTTACTATACTTCCTTCCACCCTATCTCACATCCCATTTATTAAACTCTCTCTCCTGACTCTGTCCCTCCTCAAAAGTGCTTACCCCTAATTACCCCCTCCTCCCATTTGCCTTCCCTTTCATAATCCCCCTGACTTTCCTGTAGTATAAGATAGATTTTCATACCAAATTGAGTATGCATGTTATTTCCTTCTTAACCCAAATCTGAGGAGAGCAAGGTTCACTCTTTCCCTTTCACCTGTCCCACTCTCCTCTTCCATTGAAAAAGCTTTTTCTTGCCTCTTTCATATTTTGCTCACCCTGTGCCCTCTGTCTCTCTGTATATATGTATATTCACACACACACACACACACACACACACACACACATATATATATTCCCTTCAACTACTTTAATATTGAGAAAAGTCTCAGAAGTTACAAATATTAACTTTCTGTGTAGGAATGTAAACAGTTCAACTTTAGTAAGTCCCTTATGATTTCTCTTTCCAGTTTACCTTTTCTTGCTTCTCTGATTCTTGTGTTTGAAAGTCCAATTTTCTATTCAGCTGCAGTCTTTTCATTAAGAATGCTTGAAAGTCCTCTATTTCATTGAATGACCATATTCACCTGAAGTATTACACTCAGTTTTATTGGGTGGGTGATTCTTGGTTTTAATCTTAGCTCCTTTGACCTCTGGAATATAATATTCCAAGCCCTCTGATCTCCTAGTGTAGAAACTGCTAAGTCTTGTGTTATCCTGATTGTGTTTCCACAATACTTGAATTGTTTCTTTCTGGCTGTTGGTCACATTTTCTCCTTGATCTGGGAGCTGTGGAATTTGGCTACAATATTCTTAGGAGTTTTTCTTTTGGGGTCTCTTTCAGTAGGTGCTTGGTGGATTCTTTCAATATCTATTTTACCCTCTGGTATGATGTCTAGGCTCTTTTTTTGATCAGGGCTTTTAGTTTAGTCCAATAATGTTTAAATTGTCTCTCCTGGATCTATTTTCCAGGTCAGTTGTTTTTCCAGTGAGATATTTCTCGTTGTCTGCTATATTTTCATTCCTTTGGTTTTGTTTTATAATTTCTTGATTTTTCATTGTCATTAGCTTCCATCTGCTCCATTCTTATCTTTAAGGAACTATTTTCTTCAGTGAGCTTTTGGATCTCCTTTTCCATTTGGTCAATTCTGCTTTTTAAGGCATTCTTCTCTTCATCAGCTTTTTGGATCTCTTTTGCCATTTGGGTTAGTTCATTTTTAAGGTGTCATTTTATTCAGCATTTTTTGGGAACCCTTTAGCAAGCAGTTGACTTGGTTTTCATGATTTGTTTGCATCACTCTCATTTCAATTCCCAATTTTTCCTGTACTTGATTTTCCAAATCCTTTTTGAGCTCTTTCACGGCCAGAGACTAATTCATATTTTTCTTGGAGGTTTTGAACATAGGATCTTTGACTTTGTTGTCTTCTGTTTGTATATTTTGGTCTTCCTTATCACCAAAGTAAGATTCTATAGTCTGATTCTTTTTCCAGTTTTTGCTCATTTCTCCAGTCATTTACTTTACTTTTGACCTCTATGTCAAGGTAGTTCTCTGCTTCCAGTAGGGGTGTAGGGGTGTCCTGTCAGCTGCTCTATTCCCCAACAGTCTGTGAGCCTAGAGCTCCAGAAACAGCCGCTGCCTCTGCTTCTGCTGTGGCTGCTGTGGGCTCCTCCACACTGTCTGCCACCCTGGGGCTGGGGCCAGACCACTCTACTCTCTCATACATGTCCTACAGTTTTTTTTCCATTGTCCTAATTTGTCTTTGACATTCTGGGGTTGTGAAGTATGAAAACTGCCCCAAGTGCCAGAGATTCAGTCCCTCTGAGGTCTGCTCAGCTACTGTCTGTGCCGGTGTAGCCCATGCTAGACTGCACTCTGCTCCAAGTGTAGCGTGATAGATACTTCCTGTCAACCTTCCAGGCTGTCTTGGGCTGAAGATTTGCTTCACTCCATCATTCTACAAGTTCTGCAGCTCCAGAATTTGTTTAGAGTAGTCTTTTACAGGTATTTGTCTGGGCTTGAGGGGAGAGCTGTAGCAAGCCTTTGCTTCTACTTGGCCATCTTGGCTCTGACCCCCCCCGAGAGGAAAGTTTTTAAAAATTAGCACGCTCAAGATTTTTTTCAAAAAAGGATAACAACCACCAAAAACTTCAGGAGGCCTAGATCAGTTTGGATCCTATGATGGTAGACCTATAGTTGGTAGGGACCTTGAGACGCAAGACTTCCAGAGGGAAAAAAGTTAAGTAGCTCGTCCAAGGTCAAGCTATATATGTATAAACATATTAGAGGCTTTGTTGAAGTGATGTCATTTGATTCTGAAACTCATTTACTTTACACTACACCAGACTGCTTGGACAACATAGGAACTTGTTTCAAATAAGAAATCTGGCTGGCATGGGAGGTTATAGCACCAAACGTTTTTTTCACAGAAACTAGAAATTATCAATTTATCTGTTCTCAGAGATTATTAGGGCAGTGATACACTAAAATGCGATAACTGGCATAAGACTGCAGAACAGGGAACATGGGAATTAGCTTTGGTGACCACCCATAAGCAAAATGGATAGCTAGAGCTTCTAGAGAGTTTCTGTGGTTCTGGGTTGGGTTAGTATTACATCTAAGATAAATCTAAGATCTATCTGTGTTACACCCAAGTTCTGATTGGTGAATGATTCCCTAAGCTTAAACTATGATCAAACTTTAATTTTCTGATATCATTAGCAAATATTTATCAATTGTTTTCCAGATTTGAACCACATGCACAAATGTTATTAGTAGTTGTTTATCAAAATTAGGATATACAGCCATCATGGCCAAGCTATACCACTCAACTTCTTGTTTTATTACATGAAATAATTAATGACCACTTAATGGCAAAAGAATACTTTAAATAAAATGGAACTGCTTATCCAAAAATTAACATA
Source organism: Notamacropus eugenii (assembly GCF_028372415.1). Lineage (NCBI taxonomy): Eukaryota > Metazoa > Chordata > Mammalia > Diprotodontia > Macropodidae > Notamacropus > Notamacropus eugenii. The sequence goes on from NC_092878.1 coordinate 129,054,450, forward strand.
CTTAGTCTGTCTACAGGGGGATAACATGCAAACATCTATGTATGAAATGACATGTACAGGGGAAACTGGAGATATATCTCAGAGGGAAAGTATTTGCATTAGAGAGGGTCAGGAAAGGATTTTAATACAAGGTAGAATTTGAAGCAAGCCAAGGAATCCAGGAGGTAGGAAGGAGGGAAAAGAAAGTTCCAAGCATGGAGGACAGCCGAGAAACTATTCAGTGAAGAGATGGAGTTTCTTGATGGAATCTGTGGCAGAGTGTAAGGTGAAGTCTTCTTTTGAAGACTGGAAAGTTACTGAAGGGCAAGATTATGCAGGACTTCATAAGTCAGATAGAAGTTTTAATGTTTGATCTTAGAGGCAATAGGGAGTCATGGTAGGAAAGGGAGAGGGATAACATGGTCAGACCTGTGATTTAGAAAGGACAATTTGACAGCTGAGCTGAGGGTGGATTAGGGCAGAGAAAGAAACAAGACAGGAAGACCAAACAGTGAAGGATGAGGACCTACACCAGAGTGGCTGCAGTGTCCAATAAGAAAGAGAATGTATACAAAAGATGTTAAAAAGAACTGGACCTGGTAATTTATTGGATATAGAGTGAAAAGGAGTGAGAAGTCAAAGATGACAGGTAGGTTTTGAGTTCAGGTGACTAAGATGATGGTGATTGAATTCAGAATGTTTTGTGTAAAATGAACTCCCTAAAACTGAAAAAGAGGGTACCCATATGGGATTATGGAAGCCATTATATCACCTTTAAACTTAAACGAAGCTAAATATTGTAAAAAAGAAATTTGTACATTTGAAACAATCAGGGATATATTTGTATTATTTTCTCTGACTTTCTAAATCTTGGAGGTAAATATCCTTAGTTCTTTTATTAAATCCTCAAATAGTATGAAATCAGCTCCCTTCATCATCCTTATTTTCCATCTCAGAGACTTTTATCCTGAAGCATCTCTTTTCTTTCCATCATCTGAAGGCAGTTAGGGGAAGAAAGATTGATGTAATGTTACAATCTATATTTACATTGTTGGATAACTTTTCAAAGGAAAGCCTGGGGAAGGTTCTTTTTTGTGTAAATGGCTCAGCTTTCAGCCTGAGAATTACCAAAGTTTCCACTGCACAAGGCCAACAAGATAGGCCATTTGTATCCATCCACATATATAAAACCAGTGTTTGTCATGCTCTGACTAGATTTGGAAGCTTAGGTGGCAAGCATTGTGTTTATCCTTCATTTTGGAAGAGGACCATGACATCCAAGAAATGATGACATGACTTGCACTTGACTTGTTTTTGAGTGAGGTCACCAGCCTCACTTTCTCCTCCTGGGCCATCTGGATGCAGTGATCAGATATTTATCAGGATGACTGGAGGTGGCCCAGGATGCACTGGGAGACCTTGGCCTCTTTGACCTTGGGCTTGTTTAGGTACTCACTTAGGGTGAGTTGAGGTCCATACAGTGAATAGGCCTGTTTAAGAAGTAGTCAGAGAGTGACCCCTTTAATGAGCGAAAGAAAAATAACTAAATCAAGCAGGTGGCAAGCATAAATGAAAAGAAAGTGAATTCACTCTGTTGTCCTATAACGGAAATTTTATGAGTAGTGTAAATTATTACTCCAGCTCCTCCCTTAACCCACAGTTTGTGGCTCTCCTTCGATCTGTCTACTGCATGTTTCACTCTGGAGTGGCAGGAAGTCTTTGAATTGCCTGAGAAAGGAAGATAAGGGGGAATGAAACCTGCCCGCAGGCTTTCCACCACTCTAAAAAACACCCCGTCTTTTACCTTACCACCTAAATCTATGTACTCATGACTCAGAAGACTAGGATATATCCTGAGCCAGTGGTTCATCTTTTCTTCTTATTAAGGAGCTTATAAAAGTTAAAAATTAAAGACAAAAAATACACTCTATCACAATGATAGGTCATTGTCTTCAAGCCAGTACAACATCCTAGTTAGTTTTGATAGAGGTAAAATTTCTCTCCTGTTCAATTATAGTTATTTTCTGGCCTACTCCATTGTAATCCTCAATAAAATTAATAACAGAAACTAATCACATGGAAATTATGACGGTATACAATAGTCTATATTCCTCAAACTGCTCCTTAATCTCTGGTTTCTCAGCTTAGTGTTCTCCACTATGAATCCAATGACTTTTCTCCCATTTCAGAAGGGCTCAGGAGACTATGGGGGAAGAATATCACATTGTCAGAACTATAATTTCCAGAAATTTCAAGCCGCAAAGTCTTAAATTCTTTCCTTCAAAGGGAAAATCAATCATGTTCACCAATAATTAAACTTGCTTATCACCTTTTGTCACAGAAATGAGGGATTAGTGGTTCAGGAGGAGACTTATTTTCAGATAAGATCAAGGTATGAATTTATTTTGCTTGACTTCGGAATACGGAACGGGGAGAGCAGTACCAGTAAGGTGGGTAATGATAGTGATGCAAATAAAAAAAAGGAAAGCAAAAGGAGAGAAAACATTCCTGGTGTTGCATTAATCTGCTGTCATGCTTGGAATTAAGGTACTTGCATGTCGCCTTAATTTGTCAGCCACAGCCTACATCAAAGCTAGTTGTATTTGTTGGATAGAAAAATGCATCTCGTTTTCTTTTACTGGTAAGTGAAATAATATTCTGTGATCACCAGTTTCTTCATATAAAATGGTTCCCCAAACTTCCAGGCTGATTATCTATATATAGCATAAAAGAATTTCCTACATCTTCATTCTAAAGCACTCTGATTAGGTTTAAATGGATATTTGCATTATTAGGAGCCCTCCAGAAAAGTGAATTGGCATGTTAATTGGTTTTTATTGATCTAAATATTTCTCCACACAATTAAGCAGAATTTAATTCTATCTTAAATGGGCAAGTTTCCACATACAGGCTATAATGTGCAATCAGATATATAATAAATGATTTTACCAATCCTGTCTTTTGTACAGTACCTTGATGTTTTAGTTTTTAAATGACGAGTTTTATTTTTATATCACATTCATTACTGAATTTATTTCTCTTCCACCCACTGAATTATTCCCTCCAAAAAAGAATTTTAAAAAAAGTATGAAAACTATGTCTGAAAGTATATGTAATATTCCACACATACCCCTTTCCTACTTGTGAAATGATGGGATAGCGATGTATTTTCTCAACTCTGTCTTTGGCCAAAATTGTTCACTATCATTATAATGGTTTTTTTTATTCTTCCTATTCTGATTGTTATAGTAACTTAGTTTTTACTGTTTTTTTTCTTTATACTCCAAATCAGTTCACCCATTTTCCCATGCTTCTCTGAATTCTTTCTAGTTCTTAACACTACAGTAATATTTCATTGCCAACTTGTAGCATCCTTTGTTTAACCACTACTAATTAAGGAACATCGCCTTCATTTCCAATTCTTAAGCAGCACAAAAACTGTTGCTAGGGATGTTTTTTTATATACTTGGGACTTGTTTTCCTTTGGCTTCATTGAAGTGTGTGCCTAACAATGAGATGTTCAGATCAAAGGTTGTGCTCCTTATCATCACTTCTTTAAGCATAATTCTGAATGACTTTACCATCATTCAGTATCTTCCTCAATAATGCATTAAGATGCCTATCTACCTGCCATTCCACAGCCATTCCAAAATCGACTATTTCTGTCTTTTGTCATATTTTTCAATTTATTGGGTATGATGAGAAGGATCACAGTTGTTCTGGATTGTATCTTCTCATTATTGGAGATAGGGAGTAACCAGCTCAATGACTGTTAATAGCTTGCAATTTTTATTTTGTGAATTGTTCATTCATTTTATATGGCCATTTTAGCACTGACATGTTGATCTGATGGTTTTGTGGTGTCTTCCCTGGGAATAATCCTCTCAGTTCTGGGTTCCTCTTGTGGTGTCTTTGGGTACTTTTCTGTTCTTAGTGCTATACTGGAATTTCCTTATACTACTAACTTCTGAACTTATCTTTTTAAAACCATCTAAGTTATTTCATTTTTAGAATATAGTGTCTCTTAATGACACATACACACACACACTATACATATATATACTTATATATATATACATACACATATGTCTTAATTTTTTCTTTTTTCAAAAATGAGATTTATTGAGGCTTTCTGCTTTTTTAGATTGTCAATATTATTTCCAGTGTCCCTTTTATTCCCTTAATAGTCTGGCCTTAAAATTGGCCTAGGTTGACATTTCTTTTATTTTTTTAAATTGATATTTTTATATATATTTTTATGAACATACTGAATTCTTCTGGTAGTATCAAATTTAACCTCACATGTGCCCAGACCACGAAATTCTTGGGGTCAGAAATCTATAGCTATTTTATATTGAAGTGGCAAGATCATTATCTGAAACTGCTGGAAGGTTCTGTAGATTCCCTTGGGATTTCATTTAACCTACTGAGATAATTGTTTGTTAAAAATAGTTCTGATCTCTTTGTAATTCTATTGAGTATTTTAGCAAATTAAAAATATTCCAAGAGGGCCTTGATTAATTTCCCTACTTAAAAAGTGATATGATTTGAGGAGGATTTCACAGTTTTTTTCCTATGGTAGGATAAAAAGTAATTTCCTATGCTGTAGCAAAGAAAAATGGGGAGAGAAAAAGGTTAGGAAACGACAGCTCCAATACTGGTTTATCAACTTCACTGTCATTTTAAAAATATTATTTTCATGAAGATGTTTTTACAGAACCCTATTAGAGGACAAATAGATAATTTGGCAAACTCAAAAAAAGGCTCTGAAATGTCAGGGAAAAATATGTTTCAAAATTATGATGGATTTATGATCAGAACAAATGTTTGAAATTCAGTTAATACAAAGCCAACCTGGTTTTGGTTCAGAAAGATAAAAGAATAATGAGAGGATTTCCATTATTTTAGATAAATATAATAAAAACATTAACCTTATATATTGAAGAAGAAAATTGTTGTTTATATCATGAAAGGAAGGGAGCCAGTGATTGAATAGCTTTGTTCCTTTTATCTCTACCTACACTGATCTCACTTGTGCTTTGGTTGCCCTACGAACAGAGCTGCAGTCTACAATGTCATTTTTGCTTTACCCTTTACAAGCATCCTCTATTGTCAAAGCATTTGTTCCCAATAACATTCTATATTCAAAATAATTTCCCACAGATTGACATTTTTCCATCCAAGTGGAAATACAATGTTGTTGAATAGAGTGGATTATATTTTTTTGCTCTCATTTTACTACTAGATAGTGAATTAATACTATAGAGTGATGGAGTCAAGACACACATTTAGAATTTATGTGATCTAAAGAAATTATTTCTATTTCAGTATATGAACTCCCACACAAAAGGATAAAGGTAAGTTGAAACTTAGTAGGGATTAAAAGTGGACTTGATTTAATTTTTACTCCCACCCCTAGTGCAGATACAATATTTTATAATCATGCTTCTTTTCTCTTCTTTCTTGAATTTTAGGTGTTATGTTTGACTTCCCTATAATGGTTTTTATAATGACTTAGGGATTTACTTTGTAGTTAGAGAACTGTAGGGAACCATTAAGTAGAGTCGTCTAATCAACCTGATCGGTTTTCAAGATGAAGAATCTGTTTCTTAGACTCTGTATATTCCAGAGATATCAAAAGAGGGCCACATATGGCCACAACACTCCTGAATATGGCCAAACTAAATTAAAATTTAATTATGAAATACTTAACAAAATAAACATGAATAAAGCAAAACTTAGATAATGTTAATAGATAGTTTTCTAAGTCTGCTTCAGGGATTATTATGTACAGTTAGTGGACCCCCTTTCATATTTGAATTTGACACCTTTGGTACCCTATACCAGCTCTGAGTCCCCAGTGGTCTGCTTTCCTTACTCGACTTAGTTGAGAATCAATTTAGTTCTCTATACTTAAAATAGCTTTTGGAAAAAAGGTAACATTTTTTTTTCTTCCCCCAGTCTGTGACACATTATTTTACCAAGGACATATTAGAGTCCAAGGCAAAGTGGACTCAAGCTTACAGAGCACTTTTGGCAAGATACAGCTCCCGATTGCTCCTTGGAAGTTCTCTTTTCCCATATTGTTGGGTGCACGTGTTGTAATTTGTTACTGGACTTTTTGAAGAGTCATGATTTTATATCCAATCTATTACTTTATTCCAGTAAATATCTTGACTCAGACTGATCTGGGGGTAAAGCTATGAAGATGGGGTGCTGAAATTCTCTGACCACTTTGGAACTTTTGATGTTCTCCTTCAGCTAAGGCAGGGGAAAGAGAGGCCTTAGCTTTTGTCTTAATTTAGGTTTCCTTTACTGAGTTCCTCCTTATGTGCTTGTATAAAAAAACTCTCTCCTGGATAACCACTGTTGATGTTTATTAGCCAGTGATGAACTTTGGTTATATCCCGAACGATCCCAATGTAGTTTTATCTTACCTTTCTTCATTTTGTTGGACAATCTTGATCTTAATTTATGTATATAAACAAATGTGTGCATATAGATACATATATTTTTATTGATCTTAGAATTTTATTTCCCTCTTAAACCCATTGTTGCTGGCAGGGAATTTGTTAAAATAAGTTTTTGTCATGTGTTTCATTTTTTATATCTCTGAAGTTTCCCCAGTAACCTCCATTTCTCTTTTCCCATCCCAGAGAGCCTGATATAGAAATTTTTTTTTAAAGATTTCTCTACATTCATTACATTCATTATCTTATACCACAGTAAAAGTCCATGTTTCACATATTCATTAACCACAACTTTTTTTTTGTCTAGTTATTTCTCAAGCGATGACAATCTACTTTGCTTCCAATTCTTTGCAATTACAAAAGTGCTGCTATAAAGACCTTGTTCTTTTCAATAGTCTTTTTGGGGTAAAAGCAAAGCAATTTAATCTCTGGACAAGGGGTCTGCATATTTTAGTTGATTTTTAAAAATTTTCAAGTTGATTTCCAAAAAAATTGTTATAATTCATTGTTTTACCAACAAATGCGTGAATGTACATATTTTTCTACAGTCACTTCAGCACTGACCATTTGCCATTTTCTGACAGCTTTGTGAGTTCATAGGGTGTCAGAGGATATTTCAGGTTGTTTTGATTTGCATTTCTGACAACTAGTAATTTGGACTGTTCTCCCAAGTAGTTGTTAATACATTGCAATTCTTTTGAGAAATGTTTTTTCATATTCTTTGATCACTTATATAATGAGGAATGGCTTATAGTAATATATGTATGCATATACATACATATGCGTGTCTGTTGTTTATCAAACCATTGGATAACGGGGATGTTCAATATGAAGTTTTTTTCCTTTGTTTTCTCTCTTTTTTTATAATGGATGCATTAATTTTATCTGTGCTTTTCAATTTCATGTTTAATTGATCTATTTATCTTTTATAATTGTCTCTATCCCTTTTTTGGTTGAGAATACATTTGATATTCTTCTATTTTTAAAAATCCTTTCAGAATGTTTGTGTGATATGGTATAAGTTGTTGTGCTAAGTCAAATTTTGGCCAGACTGATTTGCAAAAGTTTTTTTTAATCAAATATATTGTTTTCAAGTGATTGTATTCCAGCTTATTAAATACTGTGTTACTGAGTACAGGTAAAGTGCAGGTAAAGTGCAGGTAAAAGTAAATAAGATTAGGGGTACAACAGGGGTCCTCTTGGGACAATCTGAGAAGGTCAGAAGAAAAATTCTGTGACAAGGTTTGGTTCCTGTGCAGAGTCAACACCCCCAAGGCTACGGTCCATTTTGAAAAACAAGCTGTTGCTTGTAGTTGAACTACAAACAGCTTGAACAACAAGCGGCCAGTCTGGGGATAGCTGGGTTTGGCGGCCACTGCAGTGCCAGCCACAGGACCTTTTACCCCCGGGACAATGTGGGGAGTTAGGCATCAGAGTGGAAAGACTGGGGAACCTCTGCTGACAAGGAATGCCAGACTCAACTGTGCTGCGTAGAGCTGCGAAGGCAAGAAAGAGTGAACACAGGTGAGTGCAGAAGCGGTGGGGTGGGATGCCGCTGTCCGTGGGAACTTATGGGAGGTTGCAGGTTTGGTTGGAGAAATGAAGATCTGGGGCAAGAGGCACCATTTCCCATACCCCAGGGCTAGAGGTAATTGCACAGATTAAGCTATTATAAAAAAAATGCACAGGCAAGGAGAAAGAATCCAACCCCAGAAAGCTGTTATAGGAACAGAGATTACCGGGGTTCATCTTCAGAGAAGGATATTGAAGCAAGGAAACCCGCAAAGAGTAACGTCAAATGGTCACCCAAAAAGAATTCATAGACGATCTTAAAAAAGACTTTAAAAATCAAATGACATAGATGGAGGAAGAACTCCAAAAAATAAGAATAAGAAAAATAAGATTATGAAAGGAAAGTCAACCAATTAGAAAAGGAGATCCAGAAACTTAAGGAAGAAAATGACACATTGAAACTTAGAATTGGGCAAGGTGAAGCCAAATTATAAGAGATCAAGAAATAATTAAACAAAATATGAATAATGAAAAAAATAGAAGAGAAAGTGAAACATAAGAAAAACAACAAATCTGGAGAACAGATCATATAAAAATATGATATGATATGATAAAATATGATAATATTCTTTAATGAAATTGTCCTTTACTTTTCCTTTGTTTTATCCTTCCCTAATTTAGTTGTCAGTATTATATTTTATCAGAAAAGGATTCTGGTAAGGTACTTCTTCAATTTTTGAAAATAATTTGTGTAATGCGTACTAATTTCTATTAATAAGTTTGATAGAATTTTCTGGTGATTCTGTTTGGATCAAGATTTTTTTTGTTTGTCTGGTAGTTCCATTACAACTAATTCCATTTCCTTTTAGGAGATTTCCTTAAGTAAGATATCTATTTGATTTTCTCTGGGTCAGTATTTTATGTTTTTGAAGCTTTTCCATAATTTCTCTTGGGTTTTCTAGTCTGGTTAGCCCCATGCTCTTCTCATCTTCTTCCATTGTTTGTTTCAGTACTCGATATTTATCACTGACTGACTATCATGGCCTTAGTAAATCTCTGCATTTTAGAGTTTGGGTCATTAATAAATAGAAGGAGAGATATTCAGGGTTATGGGATGTGCTTTGTTGCAGGCCTGTGCATTGGCCAACTTGATATTAGGAATATGGTGGGGGGGGCAGTTGAGTTAAGTTATTAGTTCATGAACTTCATTAGTAAGGGAATTCAGTATTAGCTCATGAAGTTTTATTTTCTTTTGGCTTCTTGGTGCCTTAGACCATGGAGATGAATGGAGAGGTTTATGAGGTTGTTAGGGTCAGAATAAATCTTTAGTTACCCATTTTATTGGTCCCATGAACTGGAAGTCTTTCCCTCTAATTTTAAATATTCTCTTCTGTGCTTATATTACATTTGTTTGGTTTTCTATCTTGCAAATTCACATCCAAGTTTTTCGATTTTGTTAATATACTTTTGTAGCAATAAGATTTCTCTCCTGTGAACTGCTTTAGCTACATCCCAGAAATTTCAGCATGTTGTTTCATTGGTTTTTTTCTTTCTCAAAATTATTAATTGTTTTCTTCTTTGACCCACTTATTTAATTTTTCTTTATTAATCCTTCATTTGGGTCCTTGTCTTTTGTTAGCAGTTCATGACCTGATTTCTATTTTTATTGCATTCTGTTCTATAAAAGATATTTTTTATTTCTCTCTATTTACATTTATTTGCATTATCGCCATGCCCTAATATATGGTCAATTTTTGTAAAATATTCATGTGGTTCTGAGAAGACACATATTTTGCTCTCTCATTTATAAGATACCATAAATCTGTTAGCTGTAGTTTCTCTAGCAATTTTTTCAGCTCTGTATTTTCTCTTTTATTTATCTCTCTGGTAGACCTAACCAAAACACAGAAGCACTGAAATCTCATGCCAGCATTGTGTTACAGTCTATGTCTTCCTAGAACTCAGCAAATGTTTCCTTTATGAACTTAGATGATAAGTCACTGGGAAAATATAAGTTTGATACTGATATTGATTGGTTGTCTCTGGGTTCTTTTAGCACAATAAAGTTTAGTTTTTTATGTCTTGAATTTTAATTTTGCTTTGTTTGATATCATGATTGCAACTCATTTAAAAATTATTTCATGCTTTTTCATTCATATTTTTTCTCCCCAAAGTCTTATTTTTATTTTGTGCCTGTGTTTCAGTGAGTAACTTGTAAACAACAGATTAAGGGCTTTTTCTTATCCAATCTTTCATGTTTTCACTTTATCACATTTTAAATTCATTTACATTTAGTTAAGAGAGGTTTGTGTCTTCCTCCTTTGATATTGGCTTTTTCTAAATTATTATTTTTTTCCCTTTTCATCTTTTAAATAGTAATTGTTTTAGTTATTTTAGCTTATCCTCTTCTATTTTATTTTTATTTTCCTTTAGCTCTTCTTTCTTTAAACTTGACCCCCATCCCACACTTCAGTTTGATTCCCTTTTTTTGGTTTCAAATTTTGCTTATCAGTTCTTTTTCATGCTTATTTTTTCTAGTTATTTTATTATTTTCCTCTTTTTTGCCCATTGGTCAAGTAACATTGCCCTTCCTTTATTTGTCTTTTATTCGAAAATCCATCTTTGTACCTTTATAAATAAAGGCTTTTGTTCCTCCATTCTTTTTATTTATCTTTTATTTGTTTATTCTGATTCCTGACCCCTTATACTTATTTATTTTTCTTTATTTCTGTATTCCTTATAGAATTTTGAGGTATCAGCTTTTAGTTCTCTCTTCTAAACAGTTTTTATTTTTGTAAATTTTGCCCCCACTGTCCTCTTCTGTTATTCTTCACTCTTAGAAATATCAGTTTCTACAGATGATAGTGAATATATTGCATGGTGGTAGGAATCTTCCTATGTCTTTTATTGTGCAGTTAAATTTTGACCTTTTCAAACCCTTTTCATCTTCACCCCCCATTTGCTTCAATATCTTTTCCCTGGGTTCTTGCCCTCCTCCTATCCTGGGTGTCATTCGCCCCCCAGAATCTGATTCCCCTTATCATGAGGCAGTATTAATATTCCCCCTGAACACCAAATCCCTGCAGTTACTATTCATTTTGAGGTTCCCATATCTTTTCACAGGACAATTTCTTTTCACTCCTAGGATCATCCATTAAGGGTACTCCTCCATCTATTTTTCCAGGTAAGTTGTTTTTCTAATGAAATATTTCACATTTTTCTACATTTTTTCATTCTTCTTTCATTGTCTCTTGACATCTCATGGTGTCATTAGCTTCCTCTTAAACAATTCTACTTTTTAGGGAATTATTTTCTTTAATGAGCTTTTTGTAGTTTTTCCGTTTTGAAAATTTTACTTTTTAGAGTTATTTTCATCAGTGAAGTTTAGTACCTCTTTTACCATTTGACTAGTTCTGCTTTTTATGTAGTTTTTTTAGTGAGATTTTGTTCCTCTTTTACCAAGCTATTAATTATCTTTTCATATTTTTTTGCATTCCTCTCATTTCCTCCTCATTAGTCCTCTATCAGTCTGATTTTCAAAATCAATTTTTTGCTGTTTTTAAGTTTTTCCAGGAATTCTTGTTGTTGGTTGGTTGGTTGTTGGCCTTCATTCTCGAAGAAGGCCAAAATGACACCACTATCCAAGAGTAAAGTTTCAGCGTGTCTGTGGCTGATCAGACCAATATGAGCTCGGAACTCTCTATCACAGATCAGACACAAATAGTCCATGTGAACATTTGGGGTGGATACTCTAAATTTCTGCATCCTTTGTTTCCTTCAAGCTGTTTCAATTCTGCTTTGTTCATAGAGCACAGCACTTTCTCTGATGTGGGCATGCCATGCTGAATGGTCCTGTGTCAGTATCTCCCATGTCACACAATCAATTTCCAATCAATTTCAAAGTTCTTTTTTCTTTCTTTGTTTCTTTGTTTCTTTTTTTTTTTAAATTTATTTATTTAACTTTTAACATTCATTTTCACAAAATTTTGGGTTCCAAATTTTCTCCCCATTTGTCCCCTCCCCCCACCCCAAAACACCGAGCATTCTGATTGCCCCTGTCACCAATGGGCCCTCTCTTCTATCATCCCTCCCTTCCCTTGTCCCCATCTTCTCTTTTGTCCTGTAGGGCCAGATAACTTTCTATACCCCATTACCTGTATTTCTTATTTCCTAGTAGCAAGAACAGTACTCAGCAGTTGTTCCTAAAACTTTGAGTTCCAAATTCTCTTCATCCCTCCCTCCCCACCCATTCCCTTTGGGAAGGCAAGGAATTCAATATAGGCCATATCTGTGTAATTTTGCAAATGACTTCCATAATAGTCGTGTTGTGTAAGACTATATATTTCCCTCCATCCTATCCTGCCCCCCATTGTTTCTATTCTCCCTTTTGATCCTGTCCCTCCCCAATAGTGTTGACTTCAAATTGCTCCCTCCTCGCATTGCCCTCCCTTCCATCATCCCCCCTCCCCTGCTTATCCCCTTCTCCCCCACTTTCCTGTATTGTAAGATTGGTTTTCATACCAAAATGAGTGTGCATTTTATTCCTTCCTTTAGTCAAATGTGATGAGAGTAAACTTCATGTTTTTCTTTCACCTCCCCTCTTTTTCCCTCCACTAAAAAGTCTTTTGCCTGTCTCTTTTATGAGAGTTAATTTGCCCCATTCCATTTCTCCCTTTCTCCTCCCAATATATTTCTCTTACTGCTTAATTTCATTTTTTAAAGATATGATCCCATCCTATTCCATTCACTCTGTGCTCTGTGTGTGTGTGTGTGTGTGTGTGTGTATGTATGTATGTAATCCCACCAACTACCCAGATGTTGAAAAGTTTCAAGAGTTACAAATATTGTCTTTCCATGTAGGAATGTAAACAGTTCAACTTTGGTAAAGTCCCTTATGACATCTCTTTGCTGTTCACCTTTTCATGCTTCTCTTCATTCTTGTGTTAGAAAGTCAAATTTTCTTTTCAGCTCTGGTCTTTTCATCAAGAATGCTGGAAAGTCCTCTATTTCATTGAAAGACCATTTTTTCCCCTGAAGTATTATACTCAGTTTTGCTGGGTAGGTGATTCTTGGTTTAAGTCCTAGTTCCTTTGACTTCTGGAATATCATATTCCACACCCTTCTATCCCTTAATGTAGAAGCTACTAGATCTTGTGTTATCCTCATTGTATTTCCACAATATTTGAATTGTTTGTTTCTAGCTGCAAGCAATATTTTCTCCTTGACCAAGGAACTCTGGAAATTTGGCCACAGTGTTCCTAGGAGTTTCTCTTTTCGGATCTCTTTCACAGAATCTGTGGATTCCTTGAATACTTATTTTGCTCTCTGGTTCTAGAATCTTAGGGCAGTTTTCCTTAATAATCTCATGAAAGATGATGTCTAGGCTCTCTTTTTGATCATGGCTTTCAGGTAGTCCCATAATTTTAAAATTGTCTCTCCTGGATCTATTCTCCAGGTCAGTTGTTTTTCCAATGAGATATTTCACATTCTCTTCCATTTTTTCCTTCTTTTGGTTTTGTTTTGTGATTTCTTGGTTTCTCATAAAGTCATTAGCCTCCATCTGTTCCATTCTAATTTTGAAAGAACTATTTTCTTCAGTGAGCTTTTGAACTTCCTTTTCCATTAGGCTAGTTCTGTTTTTCAAAGCATTCTTCTCCTCATTGGCTTTTTGAACCTCTTTTGCCAATTGAGTTAGCCTATTTTTCAAGGTGTTATTTTCTTCAGCATTTTTTTGGATCTCCTTTAGCAGGGTGTTTACTTGTTTTTCATGCTTTGCTTGCATGTCTCTCATTTCTCTTCCCAGTTTTTCCTCCACCTCTCTAACTTGATTTTCAAAATCCTTTTTGAGCTCTTCCATGGCCTGAGCCCATTGAATATTTATTCTGGGTGTTTGGGATACAAAAACCTTGACTTCTGTGTCTTTCCCTGATGGTAAACCTTGTTCTTCCTCATCTGAAAGGATGGGAGGAGATATCTGTTCACCAAGAAAGTAACCTTCTATGGTCTTATTTTTTTTCCCTTTTCTGGGCATTTTCCCAGCCAGTGACTTGACTTCTGAGTTTTCTTTCCACACCCACCATGTCTCCAGATCCTCCCAGCCAGCACTTGGGGTCTGAGATTCAAATGCTGCTTCCCAGCCTCAGGGTTTTGGGTGGGTGCAGGGCTGCTATTCAGTGTGAGATTAAGTTCAGGTGCTCAGGTGGGGGCAGGGTGCCCACACAGGGCTCAGTTTCCTCAGGGGGTTTATGTGGAGACCTTCAACAATGGATCCTGGCTCCTGCCTGTTTTGGGAGCTGTTGTCTGCTGCTGCCTCTGCTGCTGCCTCCCGAGGGGGCCCAAGTTATGGGGACACCCCACTCCCCTCTCGGAGCCAAAAAGACTCTCTCACTGACCTTTTGCACCCATGGGTAGAGGGACCTGCATAGCCACTGGAGATTCCATCCCTGAAGCCTGCTCAGATCTGCTCCTCTTGGTGCTGCATGGCCAAGGCAGGGCTGGGCTCTGCTCTGGGTCTGGTGTGTGACGGACCTTTCGCGTCAGTTTTTCAGGACTCTCTGGAACAGAAATCTCCTCCACTGCATTGTTCTGTGGCTTCTGCTGCTCCAGAATTTGTTGGGAGTTCTTCTTCACAGGAATTTTATGGGCTGTGGGTTTGGAGCTAGCATATGTGTGTCTTTCTACCCAATTTCAAAGTTCTTAAGAGAGACTTTGAGAGTGTCCTTGTATCGCTTCTCACCACTATGTGAATACTTGTCCTGTGTGAGTTCTCCATAAAATAGTCTTTTTGGCAAGTGTAAGTTTTGCATTTGAAGGATGCAACCATCAGAGTTGCACTCCTTGAAAGAGAGTTTGAATGCTTGGCAGTTTAGTTCAAGTAAAGACTTCAGTGTCTGGTACTGGTTGGGGTGTTGGGTGTGTTCGGGGAAGACCAGTACCTCTGGTGTGATGGCTGCTGAGCCCTTTTCAGGGTTGCTTTCCCCTTTTGGCATCCACCTGTTCTAGCCAGTTCTCACCCAGGAGCTACAGCATGTACAATAGCCACACCCTAGTAAACAATTTTGGCAGGAATTCTTGTGTTTGTGTCTAATCTTCATTTTTCTTTTAGGTTTTGCTTGTAGTTGTTTAAAGTTTGTCTTCTGAGTTTGTGTCTTGAACTTCTCTATCACTAAAATTTTGCTAAATTTTCCAGTCTTTTCCTTCTCTTTGGACTTCATGTTAAAGTTGGTCTCTGTCCAACTAGGTGGGGGGAGGAAAGTGATCACTGTTCAGGCTGCTTTTGCCCTGCTATTTTCACAACTTGTTCCAGGGGTCTGTAAGTTTTCGTGGCTTCCAAGGTATTATGATCTGGGAAAGTTGGAAACACTGCTCTTCTGGATTGTGTTCTGGTTCTTGGGACTGCTACTTTGTAGCCTAAGCTCTAGCATTCTTTTTCACTCTGAAATAGTGACAAGAGCCCTGTTATCTTACGGACTCTCATTTCTACTCTGCAATTGTGACTGAGAACTAAATAATGAGCAATGACCTTGCCAAACAGTGTCCCATCTTGCAACCAGTGCCAACACAAGAATCTCCTATAATCTCTTTCTGACCTGTTTTCCAATACCTTTCTATTATCTGGATGCTGACAATTTCTAAAACTGCTTCTTTCGACATCACAATTGCTAAGATCGATTGTCAGTGCTGCTGCACTTCTCTTTGGACCTACCCCTTATCCCAGTGCCACAGACCTCTCCTGATCATCTCCTAAATTTTCTTGGGCTGGAAAAGTGTCTCACCACAAACATTTTGTGAACATGTCTCACTAAAATCTAGCTATCCTGCTCTTGGTTGATTTGACCTGTTTATTTTAAAATTGTTTGAAGGAGGATGTTGAAAGGCTAGAATTCTCCCTCCATTCCACCAGCTTGGCTCTGCTCCTGGAATACAGGTCTCAAATTACTTTATCTGAGATAAATGCGCTTCAGGGAATGATGATATAATCTTTGAACTACACTATACATTTCATTAATTTATTAGAAGGAGAGCATAGCCTTTTTTTTTTTTTTTTGGTATTCAATCTTTTTGTGCTTTTTAAAAAAATTAGGTTCTACATGGAACTATCAATGATATTTATATTTGGTTTGTTTCATTTTTTCAAACTAGGATTTAATTTTATTTTATAGTAATTACTTTTGGAAGACTCGTATTGGTTCCAGACTGTTGATAAACATCTGTTGCTTATTTAAGAGAACTTTCTTAATTTCCCCAGTTGTTGATACTTGTCATTACTTTATGTTTATTTTGTACATATCTTCTCCCCATTTGTCTGTGAGAATGTGATTTGTCCCCCAACAGAATGTAAGCTCCTTGGGGGTAGAGATTGTATCATTCTCCCCTATGTCCCCAATACCTGCTATACTTTCTGACATTAAGCAAGAGCTTAATAAATGCTAATTTATGAATTTATGTGAACCAGCCCCCAATAAAGCCTTATTTCCTCATTGCTTTTATTTAATAAACTTTGAAAAGTCTTTTTTTTGAAAGAAATAGGTGTATCTAATGATAGTTAGGTATCATATTGAATGAAAATAATGAAAAGAGAAAAGTTTAAAATCATTCCAAGGTGATATTGAAAAAGTTAAGTGTAGTGAATTGCACACCAATACTCTCAACTGCTAGAACGTTTTTCTTCTGAAATGCTATCTGCTTCAGTTGCCATACTAGTCATCCACTTTCTGGCTTTGTTTTGGCAGGAAGACATTTCTTATTTCACAGCTCCCTGCCAGTAGAACTTTATCTCATGGATGCAAGCCAGATCAATTGTGATATGAAACATGGTAGACATTTGTGTGAATTATTTATGTCAGAGGTGACTGAGTAACTAAAAACCATGTTTAAGGGGTACAATCCTTTTAGTCTCTCGAAATATAAAGCTCTAGTGGTTTTTTTTTTTAATAACTGGACTTTATCTCCTCCCTTTATCATCAAGTGTATCAGTCTGAAACATTACTTAGGAATTGCTAAAAACAAATTTCTCTATTACCTTGCAATAAGATTTGCTTGAAGTTAAAGAGAAATTAAATTAGTTAATCTTAATGAATATGTTTCATGATTTATTAAAAACATATTGGTGTATTCTATTAATATGTTTGGCAATGTTTTCCCACTTAGACATTTTTTCATGCTAACATAGCTTGGACCTCTTTGCAATCTGAATTTTTGAAACTAAATGCTTGATAGTTTAAAACATGTTATTTGTGGAAATAAGACAACAAAACATACCCCCAAATTGCACTATGATTTTTAAATATAAATCTAAAGAAATAGTAAGGAAAGAATTAAATCTTTAATCAACTAGTTTTGAGATTTTGATAGAAATATTCCTTTAAAACACTCAACAATAAGTATTTATTACATATAAACTATATGAAAAGTATTATGCTAGTAATTGAAAATAGATGAATAGACATGGGAGAAATGATTATTAATGACCAATGATTTGGTTTCTTTGTTTATGTTTTCTTTTCATTTTATCCTCTTTTTAAGACCTCACTTTCTGAAAATTGAACTTATCTTCTCCTCTATCCAGACCTCACCCGGTTGGGGCAGCCATTGTCCTTTACTCAGGTTTGGGTGGGGATAATTTTTTTGAACAGATTGCCCAGGGCTGGAGCTAACTTAAGCAATAAATAAAATAATCAAAGTTCATATATACCCTCTCATTATAATATTCATTCTCTCATTAATTGTTTACTAATCAGAGTTCATTGTCAACCTCAGGAATACTCCTCTTCCAAAAGGGCATAGAAAGTCTGAGCCCACTGCCATGATTGTCTTTGTTCTAACAGAAAGATGGCCAAATGGTCATCCTTTTATTAAAATTCTGGCATTATTAATAAAATGATGAAATTATCTAGAAATTATGTCTCTCAAACCTTTTTAAATGTCACAATAGATAGATTAATAGATAGATTTTTTTTCTGTCACCAAATCTAGTTTACTCAGACTCAAAGTTAAGGTAGGATCATGCAGTACTTAGACCAGGATTCAGCAATCACTTAACCATACATCTGAACATTTGGACCTTTTCAAGATCCCAGGCTGAGATGTCCTTAAAATTCTGGACCAACGTGACATTCAATATCCCCTCAAAACAGTAACAGGATGAGACAAGCCCTTCGTTTCCAAAAGCAGAGAGCCAAGCCCTAATAGCAAGTCTGAAGTCAAGAAATATATTTAAATGGTCAGAAAACCAAAAATGACACAAATTCAGAAGTCATGAGTCCAAAATTTGTTATTGCTCAGTTATTTTCGCTGAGTCTGACTCTTTATGTCTCCATTTTTTTTTTTTAGCAAAGATACTGGAGTAATTTGCCATTTCCTTCTTCAGCTCATTTTACAGATGAAGAAACTGAGGCAAACAGTGTTTGGTCACTTGCCCAGAGTCGCACAGTTAGTAAGTGTCTGAGGCCAAATTTGAATTCAAGAAGGTAAGTCTTCTTGACTCCAGGCTTGGTACTCTATAGACTGTATCGTCTAGTTACCCCTGACTCCAAAATACCTACAAGAAAAATCTCAAAGAAAACCACATCTTGGAGGGACAAATTACAGTAGAATTCCTCGAAGTGATGAGTCAAGTTTTATTTTTAAATTAAAGATATTCAATGAAATGAGTACACTAGGAGGAAAAAATAGAAAAAGAAATGAGAGGTATGGAAAAAAGAACTGGAAAGGAAATTTATAGCTTGGCATGAGATATACAAAACATTATCCATGCAAAAAACTCCCTGAAAATTAGAATGTTCCAAGTGGAAGCCAATAAGTCCATGAAGCAAAAAATGAATATAAAAATCAAAAGAAAAAATGTTAGATATCATAGCAAATACAATTGACTTGGAAAAAATATTAAGGAGAATAAATTTAAGAATCACTGGGCTTTTTAAAAGGCCATTACTGAAATGAGTCAATTTAAGAAATATTAAAAGAAAACTGACCAGATTTCTTAGAACCAGTGGGCAAAATATAAATTCAAAGAATCTACAATTTACCATCTGAAAGCAACTCCAAAATGAAAACTCCCATGAACATTAAAGTCAAAACCCAGAGCTTCCAGCTAAAAGAAAATTTACTGCAATCATCCAGAAAGATAGAATTCAACCACCAAGGAGCCACATTCATGATTATACAAAATTTATCACTCAATACTATGAAGGAGCAGAAAGCAGGGAATTTAATATTTCAGAACACAAAGGATATAGGAATACTGACACTAAGAATTTATTCAGTGAACTGATTACAAAATAATGAAGAAAAACACCTTTAATGAATTAGAGGATTTTCAAGCCCTCCTGATGAAAAGATCAGAATTACAGAGAAACTTTTAAATTCAAATTCAGGAATAAACAGTAAAGTAAAAAAAGGTAAATGTCAAGGAAGAGTGATAATAAACTAAAGAAGTAAAAACTGCTTACATTCTAATATAGGGAAATAATAAATGTGTCCCATCTGTACCCTATTGTTACCAGGAGATATTGAGGGAGCCTAATTAGGTACTGCTTGGGAATGGCTCTGTCATGTATTGATGAAATTATGAGAAGAATGGTAGGAGAAGGGAAAAGGAATAAACTCAGAGTGGGAAAAAGAGAAAAGGATGTTAGTGAAAATTATTTCACATAATCAGGGTGTTGCATAAATAAGGAGGAAGGACTGAGTGGAGAGTCTCATCTTAACTAATCAAAAGAGGCAACAATACATACAGCTGGATATAGAAATAAATTTCATTCAAATAGAAATATATAATCCAATCCAATAAACATTTTGGAATGTTTATTATGGTGGCAGTTAGGTGGCCTAGTGAATAGAAAACTGGCCTCAGACACTTATTAACTGTGTGACTCTTGGTAAGTCACTTTACCCCCAGTGCTTAAAGAAAACATAAAATGCCTACTATAATCCAGGCACTGTGCTGTGTTAAAAACAATTAGTGGAAAGAAAGGCAGTCCCTGCCCTCAAGGAGCTTACAATCTAATGGGAAAGATAACACAAAAAGAGGCAAGAAAATGGGGAAGGAAAATTCCTGGGGATATATTGCATGGGGTATCAACCCACACAGAGAAGTGTAGAGTAAGTGTAGAGTAAGTAGAAGAAAAGTACTTTCTATAAAGGAAGGCATTATAAAAAGGAAGGAGTTTTGTACTCTACCCTTCAGACCTCCAGTCAGAGGGGAAAGGAGACTAAGGGACATAGAGTCAAGTAAGACTTGAATTAGAAGCATGGTGATAAGATTAGAGGTGATAAGCTTAACCTTGAAGGGGCATCTTGCTGCTTGGAAGAAACTTTAGAGATTGTTTAGTCCAGTGCTAATTTTCAGAACAGTTAAGGTGGTCAAGTCTGCTGACAGTTCTTAACAAGCAAGTATTGGCAGGCAAGCATATTGTGCATTGAAGTCCAACATGCTTTATGCTTTGGCAGGAATATGTGCATGTAATGACTTGTTTACAATATAACAATAGAAGATTACATTATGCAATATTGTGTCATCAAAATTTCAATGCAGGAAAAATCCCACAAATTTGCAATAAATTATTAAATTTAAAATGTCATCTAAAAATATTTTACATTATTTTGAAATGATGCAAATTTAAAAAACCCCAAACTTTAAAGGGTTAAAGAAAGTAGATTTCCAGGGGGATGCTGAGTAATTTTTTTGAGAAAGGGGTGATAGGCCAAATAATTTTGGGAATCTCTGACATAGGTCATAATCAACAAAGCAAGCATTCAAAACCAGGTCCCATAACACCTACTTCAATGTTCTACCCAGTGTATCACATTACCTATCTCTAGAAGTTTGTCAAACTAAAGAGAAAAGACAAAGGGAAGCAAATGAAAATTAAAGTTTAAATAAACAAACATGCAGAAATCTTCCCCACCTTTTTTCTTTTTAGCCAAAGAAGAGGATTTAATGATTAATGAATCATTGCATAAAAGTCCTTGACAAAAATATCAATCAGAATAAAAAGGTTAGAATTTAGCATTTCATATCAGGTAGAAAATTCAAAATGAGAAGCAATGTTGTCAAGATAATTAACTTGTAAAAGTTAGCAAATCTAATGAATAGGATAAGCTCTCACGATTCCAAAGGACTCATAATGAAATAGATTATACACCTCCAGACAGAGAACTGATATACTCAGAGTGTGATACTCTAGATTGGGGGGGAACCTTTGACCTCAAAGTCACATGTTCCCCTTTTGGCCTGATCTAGATCATCATTATATTGACACATATTTTTTCCTCTTCTTCTTTTTTCTTGGAATAGGGTTAGAGTGCAGAAATTTGTTTTCCATGACTAGATATTTGTACAGTTATCCCTTCCATATTGCAACTTTCCCCATCATGGTTTCAATATATTATGAGCCAGCATAAGAAATTAAATAAGAATTTTTTGGGAGTTTTGTGCAAGCTACAGATGAAATGTGAAGGGTAGCAGATGACAAAGAAAATGCTTAGAAACTCAGAAATGCATAAATTATATGTATAGTATTGTGCAACATCAACCCAAATTTTACAATAAGGTTCTATAAACACTCCATAAAAGAAAAAGAAAAAAGATCAGACTTCCCTTCTGGTACAAAGGGAGAGCTAAAAAATTTATGCAGCTTGTCCTGTTGCCCTGTTCCACTAGCCCCCATGATGTGTAAGGATAATTGTAAGAAGTTTTATTTTTCTTGCCTTTTCATAGGATGAGGGAGGGACAGGAAGAAGAAGAGAATTTGGAACTGAAAAAAGTATGCTTAAAAAAAATAAAATAAATATATTATTATATCATGATGACCAGTGCAAAAAATATAGTGTGAAGTCTTCTCTAATTTTTTACTTAATTTTTCATCTTCGAGAGGAAAATTTAAGTATTGATCTTTCTTGATCATTTTGTAGATTACTTTGTTTAACTATGCCTCTCCAAATAATAAGCATTTTGCAAAACCATTGTGAACAAATGATAAATTAAGAAATGTATCTGTGGCAATATAATCCTTAATATTAAGAAACACTACTATGGAGATGGAAGTCACAAACTGTTAATCCATACAGTGTCAGATGCACCGAGGAAAAATGGCATCTTTTACAGTTTGAAAATAGGAGAATAAAATAAAGTGAAAAGACAAAGTAAATATAGATAACTTACATTGCTCTTTTTCACATATAGAAAAACATTCAGTGTTTACCATTACATACTATGAGATTTGAAATATGCATTAGTCTCCAGTGACAACTTTAACCTTTAATTTCCTAAGCTTTCCTGCCTATAAAATTAACCTGAATTAGAAAAACTACAAACTACATTACTTTGTTGGAGCTACAGTAGGAATAGGCATTGTTTGGTTTGGTTTATACTTTTATCACTTGCTCACTAACCTGAGGAAGAGTTAATTTCTCTGTTTTAGCCTCCCTATCTTTAAATAGAGTAATAATAAAATAATTGCCCACAGTTTTATGTCTTTGATTTTCCCTTCACTCTCTGAAGCTCTTATTAATTATACTTTAGTTTGATTTCATTTTTTTCAGTCTTTGTTTTTTTTTTAAATTTTCCTCGTTTCCTTTATTTAGAAATGTCATTAACAACATAGCTAGGGGGCACAGAGATGACGTCACCTGAAAAGGCACACTAATCTTTAAATGTTACTCTGACTTGTGTATTAAGCAATCATATAAAAGATTATATATTTAAAGCTGGTAGGGATCTAACGAGTCCAATCCCCTCATTTTAGAGCTAAGGAAATCGAATTTTAAAGAAACCAAGTGCTTTGCATAAGATTACACAAGTAGTGAGTAGCAGAGCTGTAATCCTTGCATTGATGGGAATGCTAGCACATCAAATTATCATAGAACCAAAGTTACTACTTAAAATTCAAGCAAAGTAGAATTCATTGCAGAAGAAAATCTTGTATTCTAGTTGACCACTGCACTTACATTGAATGGTAAAATGAAAGGAAAAATTATTTTTAAAAAATAGCAGTTATAGAGTTGGAGCAGAGCCAAGATGGCAGAGAAAAAACAGTGACTTGACCGAGCTGGCCCCAATCTCTCCAAATACCTTTAAATAATGTCATAAAACAATTCTTGGAGTAACAGAACCCGCAAAAGGATGAGACGAAATAACTTTTCAGTCAAAGACAACCTAGAAGGTCAGTGGGAAAGGTCTGTCCCACCTGGGTGAGAGTAGAGCACAGTCCAGTGCAGGCAGGGCCAGCACAGACCCAGCCCAGCAAACCAGGAGCAGGCCTTGGGAGCTACTGAATCAGCAGTGGTAGGAGCTACTTCCAGAGCTCTCAGCTCACAGATGGTGGGGGAGGGGTTTGAGGTTTTGAATGACTGGTCATAAGGAGATTGCTGAGTTTCTTTGGTAGTATTGAGACAGGACTCTATTGCTTCACCCATATTTATATTCAGGCTGCAGTTCTAAGGCAAGGAGGAGGAGTGCCACACTATCACTTAGAGCAGGGACCTTTGTCACAGTTCCAGGGCAGAAAATATTGCTTGTAGTCACTCACAGACCACAGCACAATCCAGGAGAGTAGTAAACACAGCTTTCCTTATATCACACCACCTTGAAAGAATTGAAAAATTACTGGTCCATATCTCTGAAAATAGTTGCACAAAACACTTAAAGCTTGAGACAATGCACTTTGATCCCTAGATGCAGAGCCTTACATTAGCAAAGAATTAAAAGTCAAGAAATGGGCTGGGAAAAGGAGCAAACAACAGGAAAAATTCTGACCATAGAAAGTTACTATGATGACAAGGAAGATCAAAACACACACTGAGAAGATGATAACAAAGTCAAATCTCCTACATCAAAAGTCTCCAAGAAAAAAATGAATTTGTCTCTGGTCATGGATGAATTCAAAAAGGATTTTGATAATCAAGTAAGAAAGATAGAGGAAAAATTGGAAAGAGAAATGAGAGTAATGTAAGAAAATCATGAAAAATGAGTCAACAGCTTGGTAAAGGAGATAAAAAATACTGAAGAAAATAACACCTTAAAAAACAGACTAAGGCAAATGGCAAAAGATGTACAAAATGTTCATGAGAAGAATAATGCCTTAAAAAGCAGAATTGGTCAAATGGAAAAGGAGGTACTAAAGCTCGCTGAAGGAAGTAATTCTTTAAAAATGGGAATTCAGCAAATGGAAGCTAATGACTATTAGAAGGGAGATCACAAAATAATAAAACAAAATAAACCAAAACCAAAGGAATGAATTCTAGTCTTCCTCTGATTGTTTAATTGATTAATTCTAGCTTTTGATTCAGCCAACCTGCATTTCACATGATATACTCTCCATATTAGTTAAATAAAGTCCCAATATACAAGATTATTGTACTCCTTTTCCAATCTTAAACCAATAAGTTGTTCCATGTTCCATTCTAATTGCTGCTTCTTGGCCCACATATAGTTTCTTCAGGAGACAAGTATGATGATCTGGTACTATTTGAGAACTTGCCACATTTTGGCACAATACAACATAGATAATGTTAATTTGTAGCATTTTATATTTATACATAGCCTTTAAGGAATCCTTTCCTTTTTGAGTTTGATACCATTGTTCTTGGTATCTTTTTTTCCAAATGAATTTTTATTTTTTTAAACAAGTTCTATAAAGCATTTACATGTTTATTGACCTTAACAGAATTGTAATTTTTCTTATAGTGGCATGGCCAAACATGATCACTGAATATTATTAAATATACAGTCATGTCATCAGAAGTCAGTATAGCATAAAACTTTTGATCTCAGAGTTGTGAGTTTGAGCCCTACTTTAGAAAAAAATCTCTCCCACTCCAAAGAGTAATGTCAAATGGTCACCTGCCTCAAAAGGATTCATAGAAGAACTTAAAAAAGATTTAAAAAATCAAATGATAGATATTGATGAAAAGTAATAAAATAGAAACAATCCAAGAAAAACAAGAAAATTATGAAAAGAAAGTCAGCCAACTAGAAAAGGAGATCCAGAATCTTAAGGAAGAAAATTACTCCTTGAAAATTAGAACTGGAAAAGATAAAACCAGCAGTTATAAAAGACCAAAAAATAACAAAACTAACTACAAAGAATGAAAAAATAGAAGAGAATCATCTCTTGAGAAAAACAACTGATCTTGAGAACAGATCAAGAAGAGAAAACATAATAATAATCAGATTATCTGAAAACTATGATCAAAAAGAGAATCTTGCCACAATAATATAAAAATAATTGAAATAATAATATAATATTTTAATATATAATGTTAATGTTGTGTATTAGTGTTAGAACAAGAGGGGAAAGTAGAAATAGAAAAAAATTCACTGATCACCACCTGAAAGAGATCTTATGAGGAAAATCTACAGTAATACCATAGCTAGATTCTGAAACCCCCAGCTCAAGGAGAAAATATTATAAGCAATAAGAATAAAGAACAATTCAAATATGGAAGAGTCACCATTAGAATCACTTTAGATCTAGCAGTAGCTGCACTAAAAGACCTCAGGTCTTGGAACTCTATATATCAAAGAACAAAAGAACTAGGGTTTCATACAAAAACATCATACCCAGCCAAGTTAATCACAATCATGAATTAAAAAAAGGATATTCAGTGAATTGTCAGACTTTCAGAAGTTTGTTGCAAAACAACCCAAAATCAATAGAAAATTCAACATACAAAATCCAAGATAGGAAATAAGAGATACACACAGACATAATACAAAGCTCAGGAATAGAATTTATTAGGGAAAAAAAAGGAAGGGATAGTGATCATGATCTAAGACTAAGTTAAAGCTAAAATAGATTTAACCAAAAGAAAAACATAGGGAAACTATACTACACATCAGCTACATTAATCTATATTGTCTTAGACTTTTTAAAATAACTAGAAAGTATAAAGTTGGAATATTGCTGTGATATGGGAAACAATGAATTGGAAAGACTTGAATCTATGAAGGAAGATGTGATCCACCCTCAGAGAAAATGAAGACAAACAAGTGTAATATAGACTTACATACATATATTTGAATCTATCTATCTATCTATCTATCTATCTATCTATCTATCTATCTATCTATCTATCTATCTAGTAATCATCTATCATCTATCTATCTATCTATCTATCTATCTATCTATCTATCTATCTATCTATCTATCTATCTATCTATCTGTCTGTCTGTCTGTCTGTCTGTCTGTCTGTCTGTCTGTCTGTCTGTCTGTCTGTCTATCTATCTATCTAATCTATCTGTCTCTCTGTCTATCTATCTATTTATCTACCTGTCTATATTTCTATATCTATATATCCATATTTAATTATAGCTTCCTTGGGGTGGGGAGGAAACGTGGGGGAAGAACAAAGTGAAAAGTGCAAGTTAGAGAACAATGGAAAACTTACAAGGAAGCAAAAAAAAGGATAATTCAGAATGCAACGTGTAATATTTATTATATAGTCTTTCTTGAAATGTAATTATTGCTGTATATTTTGAATCTTTTTTTGTTTTACTGTGCACATGGGGATGTTTTTCTTTTCTTACAGTATATTTAAGTTTAAAATTAATAAAAAATTAAAAAAGCAGTAAAGAATTTAGTTAATTTATTCAGCATAATTTTGTGATGATGTGATCATAGGCTGTAGAAGGACATATGTTGAGGAAACCAAGACAGCATACTGACTCCTCTTATCTTTACTTTTCAGCTCAGTTTATATGAATGTCTCTGTATAGATCATTTAAGAACTTCAATCAGTTTCTTAGTACATATTTAAAAGCATTTCATTTATTTTTCTACGAAATAGCTTTTCAAGGTGGCTACTTATCTCTAACTATTTTAACCATCATAAATCTAATGATTAAGAGGTATAGTATCACATTCACATTTGATAATTCTTCTAGAAATAGATGGTCACTATGGTTACATTTTCTATACCCTTAAAGGTAAAAATTAATTTTTTTCCTAAACATCATAGGAAAAATAGTGTTGATTATGCAAACATTCATGTTACTAGGAAAGATATTTTATATCAACCCTAAGATGTCTTAGAGTTGGAAAAATTATGTTAAGAACTATTCTTTCTATTTATAATATTTACCTGGGGAAATAGTTCCCTTTATAATTTCTTTTCCTTTAATATTACAATATTCTGTCTTACATTAAACTTAAAAGAATTTGTGCTTATGGGTTTTCTTTTTCCTTGCTTACAGCATTTTAATTGGCATATGGTACATTATTTCAGGTCTTTCTATCCAATTTCAAGAATCATTCCCTCACATAAAGTTTCACCAAGCTATGGTAATCTGAAGATAATGTTTCCAAAGAATAAATCTAAGTAATTTTGCATTTCAAACAGAGCTGTGTATACCAACCAAGTAACGAATTGAGTCATTTATTTGCAAAAGATTATTCCACCATTTTAGTATAGCTATTCCTTTACACAGTGTGCTTTGAATTAAGAAGTTCCTTGCTGCCTTCCTCTCACTGCTGGCACTCTACTCAATGCATTGTACTGCCAGTACTCCTATTTTACTCCAGACTCCATCATCCTATTTTTTTGAGACTTATTCCCATGGAATAATGGATAAAGAGCTGATCTTGGAGCAAAGATCTAGATTTCAAGTCCTGCCTCTGATATACAAAGACCTTGTAGCTCTGGGAAAGTGAGATAACCACTCAGTGTGCACAGACAACTATCTAAGCTATAACTTATAGGAAGTTAATATCTTTCTTGGTGGAGGGATCTTCCTATACCAAAGAAATCATAGGTTTGGTTAAAAAAAGTATCAAAATTTCCAAGGGTAAGATCACAGGAAAACTCTCAATTAGGTAAAGTTTACTTTGGGCAACTCCTTTGGTAAGTCACCTTTATTTTGGGCACTTCACATATTATCCCACTATATGCTCTCTCCTATTATAGTATCTTAAATGGATGAATGGAATTCATGAATGTTAAAACACTGTATTAACAGGGAGAAGAGCATAAGAAAGATAACTAAATAGGAAAGAAAAGTACAGCCTAACTTGTCCACCCAACCTTATCCAAAAAGTTCTACAAAATGCACCAGACTGAATTCTGATTATTGAATATAAGAAAAAGTCAATGAGTCATTTTTCTAGCCCAGGGAGTTCTAGGGTCGGGCCAGGAGTTTGCTACATGAAAGCATTACAATACCTAGAGACTGAAAGAGAGCCTAGACTGGGCACCAGGGCAGGGAGATCCGAGGGGATTTCTAAACTAGCTGATGGTCAGGAATAGGTGCCATCTGTATTTTTGTTCCTCATTTCCTAGTTGCAGGTCACATGTACAAGGTGATCACTAGTGAGACCCTAGCCGTATGTTGTGCAATGAACAAATCCCAGAAGCAAAGCCTAGTTTTGTGGTTCTAATTCCAGAAGCAGAGCTTACAGCCTAGAGTGGAAGTATGAAGTGGAATAACAAGGGTAGAAGTCTCAGATCAAAAGAGATACGACAGTTCAGTTCACTCTGAACCTGCAGAGACTCCTAGCAGACTACTAATGACTAAGTTCGGTAACACTCTACTGAAATTTACAACCAGGATTAAGTCTACAGTCATGAAATTGCAAAACTCAGACAATGAAGGCAGCAAATATATTTTGATTCAGTTTACATTACTTTGTGAGTACTAAAAGCTTACAGGATTCACACCCTCAGTTGTAAAAGCAGAAGAAAGAATAAAGGATAGAAACTTAGGCTAAATATTCTCTTCAGAAATGAGCAGACCCTGGAACTAACAAACAGTATGCTGGAATAATTAGAAAAAAATGATTAAAAAATAATTCCACCAAAAAGAGCCATTATGGAGAATAGGGAATTTAAGACACAAACTCAGAAGAAAAGAATGACCTGAAAATATATACCAGCCAATCCTCAAAGAAAATGTCATTTTGCACAAATTCAGCCAGAATTCTTGGAAAAGTTAAAGTAACTGTTTTAAAAAGAAGATCTAAAAGTCATTTTAAAACCAAATAAGAACAAGTAAAGAGAACCATGAAATGATAATTAACAGCTTGCAGCAAGAGTTACAAAAGCTTATCCCCCAAAATAACTGCTTGAAAATTAGAAGTGAATACATAGAAGCTCATGGCTCCATAAAATATTAAAGGTCAAGAAGTCACTCACTCACTCACCCCCCCCCCCCCACATACCCACACGTGTGTATGTGTGTGTATGAGTGTATATGCATTTGTGTGGAAATGTAAAGTATCTCAGAGCAGAAACAAATGAACTAAAAATAGACTGAGAGCCATAACCCCCAAATGGTGTAAACATGATAGTTCAAGTAATCATAAAATATTTCTTAGAACCACATGTCAAAGAGGAAATTGAAAGCATGTATCAGTTACCATCTGAAAAAAAAAACTCAAATGAAAACTCCAAGAAATATTACTGCCAAAATCCAGAGCTTGCCTGTCAAAGGCTATCTCCCCTTCTCTTCAGTTACAGTTTAAAAAAATACCGCTAATATTGAGAAAGAAACAACTTAAATACCAAGGACCCATGATCATAGTTACACAGAATTTAGCAGCCACTTGACAGGGAAACTAGAAGGAATGTCATTTTAGGAAAAAAATGGAAAAAAGATGTGGGGTAGATTAATGGAGGGATCACTTAGAAGCAAGAAAAACCCTCTTAAATATAAGGCATGAAGGAAAAACTTATGGTGATAAGATGAAGGAAAATAAACAATTTGTGATCATAACTGTGCATATGAAAAGGATAAATTCACACACAAAACAGGAGAGGATAGCGGAATGGATTAGAAATCAGAATCTAACACTTTCATTTACAAGAAACACACTTGAAACCGAAAGATGCACATATAGTTAAAATAAGAGGTTGGAGGAGAATCTTTTATTTAGATAAAGTAAAAAAAGGTAGCAATTATGATCTCAGATAAAGCAGCAGTAAAAGTAGATCTAATGAAGAAATAAACAAGGAAGAATTTTAATAGAAGATGCTGTAGTCATTGAATTAATATCAATTCTAAATATATGTGCAGTAAATGGCTATCTGAATTATTAAAGGAAAATTAGACAGTAAAACTATAAGAGTGAAGGACTTCATTTTATACTTGACAGACCTAGATATATCTAAGCAAAAAATTAAAAAAAGAACCTGAATAGAGTTCTAGAAAACTTAGATATGTTAGATCTCTGGAGGATTTTGAATCAGAATAAAAAGGAATGTGCCTGTTTCTCACCTGTGCATGGAACCTTCACAAAGATTGACCATATGTTACAAAACAAAAATCTCAAAAAAATCTCTTCCATCCTCCCTCACTTCCATTCTCATCAAGGAGACAAATAATTTGATATAGATTATACATATGCAGTTATGCAAAAAAATTTCCATCTTAGTCATGTGAAAGAAAAATAACCCCCCTGAAGAAAAATAAAATTTAAAAAAGTGTGCTTTGATTAACATTCAGACTTTATTAGTATTTTCTCTGAAGATGCATAACATGGTTCATCTTAAGTCCTTTATTGTATTGCTGAAAATAACTAAGTTATTCATAGATGATCATCACAAAATATTGCTGTTACCATGTTCAATGTTCTCCCGGTTCTGCTCATTTCACTTTGCATCATTTCATGTAAGTCTTTTCAGGTTTTTCTGAGAACATCTTCCTTGTCATTTATTGTAGTACAATAGTATTCCATCACAATCTTCCTCAACTGATGAACATCTCCTCAATTTTCAACTTTTTGCCAGCTCAAAAAGTGTTGCTAAAATATTTTTGTACATATTAGCACTTTTCCTTTTTATTTTTAAAATCTCTTTGGGATATGAACCTAATAGTGATATTGCTGACTCAAAAGATATGCCCAGTTTTGTAACCCTTTGGGCATAGTTCTAAATTGTTCTCCATAATTGATGAATCAGTTTCCAACTTCACGAACAGTACATTAGCCTCACTTTTTTTCTGCATTCCTGTTAATATTTGCCATTTTCCTTTTCTGTCATATTAGCCAATCTGATATGTGTGAGGTAGTACCACAGAATTGTTTTAATTTGCATTTCTCTTATCAGTAGTGGTTCAGAGCATTTTTTTATATGACTATAGATAGCTTTTATTACTTCATCTGAAAACTTCCTGTTCATATACTTTCCCAGCCCTTATTTTTATAAATTTGACTCAGTACTCTGTATATTAGAGAAATGAGGTCTTTATGAAAGAAATTTGTAAAATTTTTTTCAGTTATGATAACTGTGTAGTTCCATCCATCCAATTACTTTCACTTTTTCACCCATTCTATCCTCAAAAGTGTTGTGCTTCTGAGCACCACCTCTCCCAACTTTGCCCTCTCTTATATTATCTCCCACTTCTTTTATCCCCTTCCTCTCCTATTTTCCTGTATGGTAAGATAGATTTCTACACACACCTCATTGTATATATTATTCCCTCTTTCAGTCAATTCTGATGAGAGTAAGGTAGAAGTTCTCCCCAACCATCATGTTCCTCTCCATTGCAAAAAACTTCTTTTTTTTTGTAACAAGGAAACAAATTTATTGATTTTAAAAAAGAAGACATAATTTTGTTTTGAAAAACACAAGAAAGTTAGCCTGAGTTCAAGTCTGAAATATTTAGAAAAATCCTACTAATATCTTTAATATGTTCTAGCCACTTGTTTAAACAACACACTAAAAGTTAATATATATTTTTATGATTATAAAAGTTCCCCAGTTATTATACAGTACACAATACAAATTGCCCACAAACTATTAGCTCCTGCCAATTTTGAGAGGACACAATATACTAAAAATTTAGCATTTCTCACAAAAATCATATCAGGAAATATGTATTTATAAAATCAAATACATTTTACAAAAAACCCATCACATGTTATTCATGCTTCTTTCGTATATGACAATTTATCCCATTCTAACATATCTCTTCCCCCTTCTCCCAGTGCATCCCTATTTCTCACTTCTTAATTTTATTTTTACATCATACCATAATATTCAACTCACACCCGTGCTCTCTGTCTATGTATAGCCCTTCCAACTTCCTTAATAATGACAAAGTTCTTAGAAGTTACAAGTATCATCTTCTAATGTAAGAATATAAGCAATTTACTCTTATTGATTCCCTTATGATTTCTCTTTCCTGTTTTTTAAGCTTCTCTTGAGCCGTGTATTTGAGAGTCAAAATTTCTATTTAGCTCTGATCTTTTCATGAATTTGAAAGTTCTCTACTTTAATTGGATGTCCATTTTCTCCCCTGAAAGATTATGCTAAATTTTGCCAGTAGGTGATTCTTGGTTGCAATCCTAGCTCCTTTGCCCTTTGGAATATCATATTAGCTTCTGATCCTTTAATGCAAAATATTCTAAATCTTGAATTGTCCTGACTGTGGCTTCATGATATTTGAGTTACTTCTTTCTGGCTACTTGTTATATTTCCTCCTTGACCTGGGAACTTTGGAATTTGGTTACAATATTCCTAGAAGTTTCATTTTGGTTTCTCTTTCAGGAGGTGATAAATGGATTCTTTTTATTTCTATTTTACCCTCTGGTTCTAGGATATCAGAGAAATTTTTCTTGGTAATTTCTTGAAAGATGATGTCTAGGTTCTATCTTTGATCATAGCTTTCAGGTACTCTGATGATTCTTAAATTATCTTTCCTTGATCTGTTTTCCAGGTCAGTTGTTTTTCCAATGAGATATTTCATATTTTTTTTCTATTTTTGTTCTCTTGATTTTGTTTTATTGTTTCCTGATGTCCCATAGAGTCATTAGCTTCCACTTATCAAATTCTAATTTTTAAGGAATTTTTTTCTTCATTGAGCTTTGTACCTTCTTTTCCATTTCAGCAAATGTACTTTTTAAAGAGTTCTTTTCTTCATTGGATTTTTGTATTCCTTTTTCCGTGTGGACAATTTTGCTTTTTAATGAATTCTCTTCAGAATATCTTTTTTGGTTTGATCAATTCTGCTTTTTAAGGAATTCATTTCTTCATTGGATTTTTGGGTCTCATTTGCCATTTGACCTATTCTGTTATTTAAGATATGCTTTCTTTAGTAGTTTTTGTGCCTCCTTTCCAAACCTGTTGAACTTTTTCATGATTTTCTTTTATCACTATCATTTCTTTCCCCGGTTTTCCTCTGCTCTCTTATTTTATTTTAAAAATTCTTTTTGAGCTCTTCTATGAATCCTTTTTGGGTCCAAGCTCACTTCATATTTTCCTTTAAGGCTTTGGATGTAGTATTTTGACTTTATGGTCTTCTTTGTGTTTTACTCTTTCATGTCATCTTAATACCTTTGCATGGTTAGGTTCTTTTCTTGTCATTTTTTGCTTATTTCTCTGCCTATTTCTTGACTTTCAGCTTGATATTAAAATTGAACCCTGCTCCTTGGTTGGATGCAGCACTGTCCCAGATGTCAGTTTTTTGGTGCATATTTTCAGAGCTGTTTCTTGGGATCTATTAATTTTCAGTTGTTTCCAAGGTGGTATGATCTGAGGAGAGGTGTATTTACTCCTCTCCTGGAATGTGCTCTGATCTGTAAGCAACCAGACTTTTCATCCTGAAGCTGTGTCCAGGGACCTTTCTCCTCAGAGACCACAAGCTCTGGTCTGCTACTGTTCTTCTTCAACCTGGGACTGCACACCAGGACTGCAACCCAGATCTGAAAATGGATAATGCAACATAGTCTTGAACCCAGTGCCAATAAATGATCTCTGTATTCTCTTACTAAACAGTTGTACAAATCCCTTACCATATGAGGGCTGAGAGCTCTGGGAGCCACCACTACTGCTGCCTATTTTGTCACTCCCAAGATCTGCTGCTGACTTGCTGGGGCATAAACTGCACTGGTTTATCATGTGTTGAAGTGCATTTTATTGTCATTCTGGGCTTACAGATCTTTCTTGCCAGCCTTCTGAGTTTTCTTGGATTGAGGAAAATTGTTTCACCCCCATCCTATTGTAGGGTCTGCATTTCAGAATACATTTTGAAGGGTTATATAAAGTTGTTTGCAGAGGAATTTGGGAGAGCTTAGGTGAGTCCTTGCCTCTTCTCTGCCATCTTATCTCCACCTCTAGAAATATGTTTTGCATTATTGTAACTGTATAGCCTATATAAAATTTCTTACTCAAGGAGTGGGGGCAGAGAGAGAAGGCTGACTAGAATTTGAAACTCAAAATTTTAAAAACAAATGTTAAAATTGTTTCTACATATAATTGGGAATAAAATTTTCAGAAACAAAGAAAGGCTGAATGAGCCCTTGTTTGAAATATTTTAGAAGGAATCATTTTTAAAGGTATGAATTAAACTAAGTGATTTCTACATTTCCATTCTATAATGGTCCCTACTAAGTTCTATTTGATATTAAATGTGACTTGCCCAGATAAGGGTTAGAGAAGATATATTATGCATTGTAAAATATAAGTGCTAATCTCATACTAAGAAAGTTAAAAATTACAAAGAATTTTATCTTCTACCAAAAATTACCTATTAAAAAGAAGTGTGAGAGTATATACAGCATTCCACCTTAATAGTTTCCTATGATTATAAAGAAAAGAAGGAAACTGTATAAACTTTCAAACACTGTCTAGTTCTGACAAAATCAGATCCTTAAATCATTGATTTAGGTTCTTTTTCATTATATCCATGATCAATTCATTAGTACTGATGAAGAAATAAATAATAATCTTAAATATAGACATTAAATGTATTTGCTAGAATTTTCCTCAGAGAAAAGAACTCTATTTTGTTTTATTTGTGTTTGAATATATACATATGTAAACATATATACATATTTATACATGTACATATATACTCAGATTCATATACAAATATATATTTGTACCCACATGTATATATCCATCCAAATATGTGTGCATATAAATGTTTTTGAGTCTATATGCCTACATCAATTTTATTTACTGAATACTTTCATGATCCTTTTTTATGAGTTGAATTATTGAAGATTATCAAGAAGAGGAAAAATAAGTCCAACAAAATATATTTTTTCCTTTTTATGCTTTATTGTATCTGACTTTTATGTCATATTTAAGCCGAATCAATTGCTAAGTCTATTTTTCTTATAGTTGTAATGGAAACTATAAAAAGGAAGTTGAAATCCATGTACCTTTATTAAAAGAAAACATGCAGAACAATGGTGAAAATGTAGTGTTAGCCACAAAAACATCAAATGGGGAGATGATGTTTTATACTTACATAAAAATACATATCAGTTTTGCCTTGAATTTCTTTGTTCTCAAATTTATAAAAGTAACCAAACGATGGAACAGAAAGGGATGTTATTGAGGAAGTGACCTCTTGTTACTGTTATGCAGTTAAATTTTAATTTTTGTATGAAATAATTTATGAAAATATAATCTTTTATCACATTCATGACTGCATTAACTGCATATGATAAAAAAGAGGAGACATTTTAGATAAAAGTTGAAGGTTCTAAAATTGTCCTCAGGTACCATTTTGTTGAACTCTTGACTTAAGCCATCATGTCCCAGTTTGACTACTATATAACAAACATATTTTAATATGAATAAGATTCTACCATCTTCATTTTCTTTCTGTGCTTAGTGCAAATATGTTTCTATATCACATTAATTTTGATAAGTATTTTGATTTTTCTTGTATTTAGTTAGATGAGAGATAAAAATGAAAATAATTATTTTTTCCACTTTTGTAATGAAAGTGATCGTCTTTTATTCTTTGCTCAAAGTCAACTTTAACTGAGAGAAAATAGAGGAAAATGAGCATCATCTTATTTAATATAATTTATAATTTAAAGGAACAGATATTTTCCAGATGATTAGATACAGAATACTTATTTTATAAAAGCAATGAACAATCTGATGATACTAAATTCAAAATTATTTTTCCTCGTTTTTTGAATTAATAGCCTCTTCCTAAATGGGCTTCTACTTGTCATTGTCCAAGATACTTTACCTAAGTATCTGAGGCCACATTTGAACTCACAAAGATGAATCTTCCTGACTCCAGGCTCTATCTACTGTGCCACCTAGCTGCCCTCAAAAAACGTGATAAAGTACATTCAATTCAGCAAGCATTTACTAAGAATCTGCTATCTGCAAGGCCCCGTACTAGCACTGGGGATATAAAAACAAAAAAAAATCAACAAAAACCAACAGCTTCTGTCCTCAAGGAATTTACATAGTACTGTGTGTGTGTGTGTGTGTGTGTGTGTGTGTGTGTGTTTGTGTGTTCCTGAGAAATTTTAAGCAAATTTCTGAATCCATGATTATTCAAGGAAGAAGAAAACAGAAATATCTAGGGGAATCAAGGAAAGCTTCTTGTACAAAGTCATGCCTGAGTTGAACCCTGAAGGAAAAATTCTGAGAATTTGTATGCAAAGAAGCTAGAGAGAAAATGCTGAGTAAAACAGCAAGTATTACATTTTTGCTGGAACACGTATTAGAATATGTGAATATAAAGAATCTGAAATAACACTGGAAGGTAGGCTGTGGCCAGACTGTGTAAGGCTTTAAATGGCAAATTTGAGGAGTGTGGATTTTATCCTAGTCAACAGATAGCCTGTGATATTTCCTGAAGAGGAGAATTGCATATTCAAATCTATGTTTTTGGAATATAAAATTTGCAATTCTGTTGACAACGAATGGTAAAGAAGGCGAGAGGAGGGAAAACTGCATCAGTCTCTTAGAGATCTGATAAAGACTCAAACTGAGATGACTATTACATGAGTAAGGAGAAACGGACATACGCAAGAAATGTTGTACAGGCGATAGAATCAATGAGATTTCAAAAGTCATTAAATATGATTGGGAGGTAGTGATCAGATAGAATGAAGAATTACAGATTACCCTGAGGCTGTGAATCTGGTGACTTCTGATACAGGATAACCACAGCAGAGGTGAAGGAGGAATTTTAGGGGAGAAGTTAATGATTTGCCTCCCTGAGCAATCTGAGATGCTTATGCAATGTCCAAGTGAATGTTTCTAGTCAATAATTGGTGTGGGGCTGTACCTTAAGAAGGAGAAAGTCATGGTGGAAATAAAGATTGGGGAGTCATTTGCATTGAGATTATACTCAAACTCATGAAATTAAATGCGATCACCATAAGAGGAACTAAAAAGAAAGAAGAGAAAAGGGCCTGATGTGTTGAAAAGTGTTTGGAGAATGAGAAACTGATGACAATGAATAAAAACAATTTTCCTCTAGGAGTTTGCTGTGAAAGGGAGAAGAAATGAAATGTTAGTTGGGAATAAAGTTCAAGTAAAGACTTTTAAGAATAGCAAGACCAAAAAAGAAATGAGACTAAGAAATGTTTGTAGGCAGAAATGAGGATATCAGTAGACAAACAGAGATTGAAGATGGGGGAGGATGCATGGGAATGATTTAAGGTTTGAGATCTTAGAAGAGATGGAGCAAAATGGAATCAAAGGTGGAACTAGAGGCTTTGATGGAGGGAAGAGTAAGCTTTCATTCAGAGATTGCAATCTTTGCCATGCAGCGACCTTGAGATATTTTATAGAGGAAGAGCTCAAATCAGATGACCTCTGTTACTGAAATGAAAGGGAATGAGCTCTGGGGAATGCTGTAGAAGTCAATCAAGAAAGAAGAAAACAATAGTCCTATATTAAGGAGGGGCCAATTTGGATCAGTTAAGTTACCATCGTTACGTGACAGCATCAAACAATGTTCAGCAACCCATGGAATATAGAAATGACATGAAGAAGCAACCCCAGAGTTAAAAATGAGCAAAGTGTTAACAGCTGTTAGGAAAAGAATTTGAGGATTCAAGGATGAAGTTCATTCTATTTAGTTGAATTTGTTAACTTTTGGGGAATGGGTATAGGGGAAGAAAAGTTAAGAAGGAACAGGGGTCAAGGCCTGGGAACTGATGGCTGTATAGGGAAGACTGGACTGCTTGAAGGTCATGGTGAAGATGCAGAATAGGGGTGGTGGGGGAGCAGAGGACAGGTACAAGAATGCAATATTGTGGTTGAGGAGAGGAATGTCAGAATTCTAAATCAGAGAGAGTGATGTTGAGATATAGATTATCTTTGTGTGGGCTGATTTGGACTGAAAATGTAGGAGTTCAAGAGGTTGAATGACTGAAGAAGATGAGTAACACGAATTCTCCAATAATGAGAACAAGGGTTAGAGGGGAGATGAACACTTTGAGCCACATACTGAGATCCTTGTGATAAGAAAGCAGGTTCTGGATCCAGTACATTGGGTGGATTTCCAAGAGGAGAGACTATTGTCTACTTGAACTATCCACTATTACTGACTAAGGAAATCCATCCCACTTTGGGATATGAATGTTTCTTTGAGGAGCAAGGAGTCTTTTTCATTCTCCTAGTTCTGTGTATTGGTAGACATGAAAGAAAATGAGCTCAATACTGGAGCTTGTGGATAGGGAGAGAGGGCCTTTATGAAAAGGAAAAATACAGGAGAGTGAACAGAGTGAAAGAGAAAGTGCTCTAAGATGAAAGAACGTTTGTTGAGGAGGAACTGACATTCCGTAAGGCATTATAGAAGGCGAAGGCAGAGCCAGATAAGGTTTGAGAGGATAGGGATGAGAGTGGGGTAAAAGGTAGCAAGAGAAAGGGCTTTTTGGAAAGTTAATTAGTCAATGCCTTAGAAAATGCCAATACTTTCACAATTAAAAGAACATAAAAAGAAAATGCTAATTTTCCTATTAAATGTTTCTGAGATATGTAAGATATTATGGAGTTACAATTAGATATGAAATCTAAAACAAGTAGTTCTGCCTTTTAATATAACAATTTTCTATGTCATGTACAATTTTCAAGTTTCATACCTGGAGAACTCCTTATTCTTAATATACCTGTGCCCACACACAACCTTTATGAATCTATGATTCCATTAAGTTATGGAATTCCTTGCATAGTCTAGGTGTCAGAAGTGCATCCAATCTCTCTGCCTCCAAGGTCTGCCTTCTATCTACTACTGATTTTGGTGCAGTACCTACACCATTCTGTCTCTTACCTGGGAGATAGTAAGTGAAGATCAAATAACCTAGGATGTCAACCTATTGTAGAGTTGTATGCAAATTATGATTAGCAAGAAGACTTATATTGCAAACAAAAACCAAGCAAACACACAAAAACACTGTGTTCACTTTGAGACCAAATAAGGGACATTTAATGAGATAACAGAAAATAGGATTAGAATTCATCAAGGTTTTTGAAACTAGGACAAAGAGCACAAATCTAAAGGAACCAAGTTATTTATCAAAGAAGACATACCAAAATTGAAAAGGAATTTTATATTTAAAATGAACTTATTGATTGCCTACTATGAACAAGGCATTGTGTGTGAAACACAGTACTTATATTCACAGCCCTGGACTGCAAAGAGTTTTTAACCTAGTTTGAGGACCCAAAAATAAAACACTAGAAAAGTTAAATAAAATGTGATATTTGCATAAGACAAATGGTCTCCTATTATTGTCCGAAACAATAATAGAAGAAAGAGGTCACAAGGTAGGACATGATTAATTGTGAAATGAATGCTACAGACAGTACCAGAAAAGGGATAGATCTGGGTTGGCTTGGGAACCCTTCACACAGGATCATGGGAGCATATATCTAGAGCTGGAAGGGACTTCAGAGGTCATTTAATTAAATCTCATGAGGTGGTAGGTGGCACTCATTGTTTGAACTCAAATCAACTCCAAATTCATCAGGAAAGTTCTTTACAGAGGAAGAAAGTTTTGAGCTGCGTCTTGAGATCAATTTGAAATGACATTAGCACAGAATCCACTTAAAGCTCGTTGTGGCACAGAAAATACAAAGAGCTTTCCCGGAAATTTCTTCAATTTTTTTCATAATTGTACCCTTATTACCAATAGCATGGAAAGATTTGGAGCCATATTTAAGTTAACTGTAGCATTTTTTCTAAAGCAAGGGTGTCATACCCAAGTGGGCTGTCCTCAAGGTTGGCAAATCTGGGTGGGAAGATAGGTTACAACTTATCTTTCCTGCAAAAGCCAACAGAATTTATCTCTGGCACAACCCATCCTGTTATTCACCCATTCTTGCTCCAAAATTTCCATTCCTCTCACTCCATCTGCTATCCTCCTGTGCCTGTGAAAACTCCCAGACTCTTCTTTTCTTTCTAGGTACTGGCCGCTCAAGGGAATAACAACAACCTGGGCTCCTACACCAGCAACTACACAAGCACAATTCTTTCACTACAGGGTACCTACATACTTCTCTCCAGATCACCTCTGTAGTAGACTGCCCCTCAATTGGCTTAGGACCATCAGACAGTGGCTAGTAAATAAGAATCACCCTCAGTCCCCAATACCCTTTTTCATTTTTGATGATTTAGGTTGAATTGCACAGGATGAGAAGCATATATAGATTATGATCTTATTATGAATATCTACCCTAAAACCCATGCTGAATTTTCTTATTTCTATCAAGGGCACTATGATATATTAATCACATATAATTAAAATCTGAGTATCATCCTCAATTTTTCTTCTCCCTCAGATACACACACACACACACACACACACACACACATACACACAGAGTCTCAAAACACTTTCCAATAATCCTTTTAGATGGAATCAATATTTAAATCAACTAAGAGAATTTATGATAGCACCCCAAGGGGAAATTTGCCAAAGTCTCTAGGAAAGAAATCTGGAAACCAGAGACATGGCAAGAAACCAGTAATATAAATATTTACATATATGATAGGTGTGCATGTATATGTGTACATATATACATATATATGTATAAATGGATGCCAGAAAATAAAAATAGAATTGATAAATGCTATTTGATGTGTGTGTGTGTGTGTGTGTGTGATGCTGGCTTCTTAACATGATATACATATGTATCACATCAATAGAGATAACTGTATATAGTTATATATAAATATCACTTAGCTATAGATATTTATGATAGAGCTATCTACCAATATACAAAGGTATATTGATAGAGCTAGCTATCTAGCTATCTAAGTGGATATCTATAGGTCTGTATTTATCTAGCTCTATCTAGGTGACATCTACACACATATATAAATATGTGTGTGTATATACTATAATACATACCTATATCTCTTCCAAAGTCTGCTTCTCTCTTCATGCATGGCTTTAAAACAGTCCAATAATTCTTAAGTTATCTTTCCTCAATTCTTTTACTAGGTTAGTTGCTTTTTCAATCAGATATATTGCATCATGTGTTTTTTCATTCTATTGACTTATTTTTTCTTGATTTCACATGGAGTCATTGGCTTCTACTTGATCAATTCGAATTTCTAAGGAGTTGTTTTCTTCCACAAATTTTTAAGTCTCTTTTTCCATTTGGTCAATTCTAATTTGTAAGGAGTTATTGCAATCAGTGAAATTTAGTCCTTCTTTTCCATTTGGCCAATGCTGCTTTTTAAATAGTTCCCTGCTTCAGTATTTTTGTGCCTCTTTTTCTAAGTTGTCAATTCTCTTTTCATAGTTTTCTTGCCTTACTCATTAATTTTCTTAATTTTTCTATCACTCATCTCTTTCTTTACCTCTTCAAGGAATTCTTTCTGGGACTGTATACAATTTGCAGTTTTGGAGGCTTTGCTTGTATCTGTTTTGACATAATTTTCTTCTTCTGAGTTTGCATCTTGACCTTCTTTGTTACCACAGGAACTTTTTATGGTCAGGTTCTTTTTTGAGGTTTGTGCCTTTTCCCAGTCTATTTCTTGAAGTTAAATTTTTTGTTAAAGTTGGGCTCTGTTCCTGGAGGAGGGGGAGGCAGTATGCCAAATTTCAGACTTTCTTGCACTGCCATTTTCAGAGCTAATTCTGGGAGGGAGTAAGTTTTTGTTGCTTCCAACACGGTGTGATCTGGGGGGAAGTATGGTCACTGCTTTTCTGGTGTGGGCTCTGGCCTTTATCCAGTAAGATTTCTGCTCCTTGGTAGCTGTGAAAGCTAGTTCTCTTATTGGCCCTGGGACTTTCACCAGGATCTTTTCTCCTCTCAAGGCACAAGTTCTTTTCTGCCCTGGAGTTGTAACTACATATGGGCAATACAACAGGTTCCCAATCCCAGGGATCTGGGTTCCCTATAATCTCATAATGACCAGTTGCCCAACCTTCTTACAATCTCTGAGCTGAGAGCTTGTGTAACTACTGCTGTTGCTATTGGAGCTGCCTTCAAGCCCCACAACTGTTTTGGCTGCCATGTGTACAGGAGAAGGAAGTATGGTACTTAACATGCCTACATTTTGCTGAAGGTTATTGTGTATATTTTCAATATCATTATCACATTCAATACTTGGTTGATTGGTTATTGTCCTTCACTCTTGAAGAGGTCCAAAATGGCACCACTATGTTGGAGTCAAGGTACAGTGTGTATGAAGGCTCTACCACAGACACAAATAGGTCATACAAACCTTTGGAATAGAGATGTCTCTAAATTTGTGCATGTCACATTTCTTTTGAGTGACTGCAATTCTGCTTTGCCCATAGAGTACAGCGCCTTCTTTGATCCAGGAATACCACTCTGGGCGATCCTTTGCCAGTGTCTCCATGTCATGCAATCAATTTCAGTGTTCTTCAGAGAGACCTTGAAAGTATCCTTCTATTGCATTTTCTAACCACCATGTGAGTGCTTGCGCTGCATGAGTTCTCTGTAAAATAGTCTTTTGAGCAAATGTATATTTGGCATTTGAACTATGTGGCCAACTGTATCAGTAAGGACCCCAACATACACAGGGGAGGGGCTGCTATCACAGGTTCTTAGATCTGCATTTACAAATGAAAAGGCAACTTTTGAGGGGTCAGCAATCACTTTAATCAAGTCCATGTATCATTCACTTAGTTCAGGGGAAAGAGTCAGCACCCTGAACTTCAGAGAAAATACAGAGAAATCAAAGGTCAACAGATATCCTTCCAAATGTCTGACAGATCAGCAGAAAGATCCAATGGTCTGACCGTAGTTACTAGAGAGGGAAGCACCAACATTTGGGTTTTCAAAGCCAGGGGGCTCCTTAGTGGCTTCCCAGAGTCTCATCTGGTCAAAGAAAACACTTTCAGTCAGTAAGTCCCAAAGTAAAACCTCATGTCAGAGTACTTATACATTTTTTGGAGCCAGAGGGCATCCCAATCCTTGAGAACCAGTGCCTCATTAACAAAAGGTGTGGACCTTTCTACAGATCTTCTCAGGCCCATTAATGGGTGAGGAAGATCTTCCCATTAAGAAGCAAAATTATATTAACAATAGGCAAAAATGAATTATCAATATACCAGCCACTAAGAATTGTGCTCTCTGCAGTAAAGTTTGAATGCTTGGTGGTATAGCTTGAGAAAGGACCTCAGTGTCTGGTGCCTTACCTTGCCTGGTGATCTTCAGAATCTTCCTAGGACAATCAAATGGAAGTGATCCACTTTCTGGAATGGCACTGGTATACTGTCCAGGTTTGACAGGTATACAATAATGAGGTCAGCACAATAGTTATGTACACCTTCAGTTTGGTAGTCAGTCTAAAACCTCTTCTCTCTGACACTTTCTTTCAGAACCTCCCAAACACTTCAGTAATGTGTGTCAACCTCATTATCTACATGTACATTCTTTGAAAGTATACTGCCAAAGTAAGTGAATTTATCCAAATTTCTCCATTGTCTATAACTGATGTTTCCATGTATGAATGGTGTTGTGCTGGCTGGTTGACAGCCTGTGTTTTCTTGGTATTAATTGGTAGGTCAAAATTGGCACAAGCAGCAGAGAATTGATCCATACTTTGTTGCATCTCAGTTTTAGAGGCTTCACTGAGTACACAATCATTTATGAACAACAAATCACGCACCAAATCTTTCTCAATGAACAGAGCTTAAAGGTTCCCTATAAAAAATAAAGAAGAATAAAAGAAAATAATTGTGATAATTTTTTATTTGCTAAATGTAGTCTTCTTGCTTGTGATTTATTTTTGCTGCACTTTTTGATGCATATAATGAGGAAGAACCAAAAGAATACTGAGAAACTGAAATTAATAATTTAAAAATTAATTTAAATAGCAGTGTTGAGAAAAATGTTGACAAAATATTAAGTCAGGATCATTTTTCATTTCTTGTATCTGTGAGAATAGAGGATAATGAAGTGCTCAGCAGTATTTATAAGCAACTTTGAAGGTCCCAAATTAATACTATATCTTAAAGGATAATATCTATTTTGTGGCACATACCTTTTGTACAATAATGTTGAATTTCTTTTTGCCCTTATAAGTTCCACTTATAAAAATATGGAATGTTCTGATACAGCAGAGTTTATAGCTTTTTACACCTAATAGATCAAAGGTAGATTAGAGTCCAAAGCCATCATGCTGAAGAGGATGAGGGAACTAATAATTAGTGAGATCATCCTATAAATGTTTGCTATCGAGAGTTGCAAAAATTTTCCCTGAAATCATGAAGAAAAAAGCAAGAAAATTAGTAGCTATTGAACAAATTTAGGATTCATAGGATACATTTAGGATACATTTTTCTTATGGTAGAATTCAGCATTCATTTTGTATTCCTAGTGAAGACAACTTATTGGAAGATGAATTGGTTTGAGGGATGCTTTTAGGCAGAGACCAGTTAGAAAGCCATGACAATAGCCCCGGTGGGAAATGATAAGAGTCTGAACTAAAATTGTGGCTGTATGATTGGAAAAAAGACACACACACATAGATAGATAGATAGATAGACAGATAGAAATATAGATATGAGAGATGAGACTCAGAGAGATCAAAGGATTTATCCATGGTCACACAGGTATTTAAATTGAATCATTTGATTCCAAGTCCAATGCCCTTTCTGCTACATTATCCCATCACCAGTCTTACTTGGGTATGTAAATATCATCATAATCTTCATCATTATCTATAAAAGTCCTTTTTTAGTATCTAACCATGCCATGGTGGTGACCCTGGGTTGCTGATGGTTATACAAGAGTTATCCTTACTGATGAAATGACAAATCTTTATGTTTCACAGTCATCTAAGGTTTACAAAATACT
The DNA here is from genome assembly GCF_028372415.1 of Notamacropus eugenii. Lineage (NCBI taxonomy): Eukaryota > Metazoa > Chordata > Mammalia > Diprotodontia > Macropodidae > Notamacropus > Notamacropus eugenii. The sequence goes on from NC_092878.1 coordinate 129,099,398, forward strand.
TTCTTCACAAAAATCAAGCTGATGCCAATAAAAAGAGTTGTTCTTGCTTACATAGCTAGCAAATGTTAGGTCTGGGACAGAAATTACCATATTGGAATCTCAGAATAATGCATTCCTATAATCAAAGAAATAAATCTTCAATACCATCTTATCTAATCCCCTTTAATTTATTAATAAATAAATAAAAAGAAACTGAGGTCTAGAAAGTTTAAATGAGTTTTTCAAGGTTTTCTAAAGTTTAGGTCTGACTATGACATTCCCTCTACACTTAGAATTCCATTGGAACCTATTACTTCTGAGATCAAATATAAAGTAGACTGGAAGTGGAAATGGGGATAAAATAACATTCCCCTCTCCCCCTCATCCCAGTGACCAGCAAGTAAAAAAGGAAAACGAAACCAGTGTTGGAAAGGGTGACCAGGTAAGAGGTGTCTTTAGAAATAAGCCAAATCTCATTGAGTGAAAGAAGCTGAACAGATCAAGGAAGAATAAGTTTTAATGTGAAAGCTAGATGGTTGTCTAGAGAGCAGGTATTCCAGAGAGCATAGCAGAAAGCATGAATTGTTTCAGAGGAGAGTATTGGAGAGGGACAACATTGAAAGGAAAATTCTTCTTTTGGGCTTTTACCCTGATTAACAAGGCAAAACTCAGGACAAAGAGAATTAAAGGAGTTTATTCTAAGTATGTCAAGATAGCAACACTTTGATGGGCTGATCATTGCAGTTCAGCGATGACATCAAGGAGGGATCAGTTATATGGTAAGGTTCCCATAGGTAGCTTAAAGACAATTCAGATAGACCCACCTCAGCAGAAGAGGTTGGTCCTTGTATCTCAGTTCCTTCCCAAGATGGAAATTTGCAGGAATGAGTGACAAAAAGCAGGTAATACAAAAAGACTTAGGGTCTCTTTCCTTACCAAAGGCCTTGCCCTCTCTGATCCACCAACACTGATCGATAAGAAGGGCTGGGAAGCTTGGAATACTGATTCAATATAACTGTCAATTGTAGGATGAGGTGAGATAAGATTGAGAAAAGGAGAGCAGTCAGTAGGAGATGGATTATGGGGTTTGAACAACTGGGTTAACAGCTAGGGTTTCTGAATCACTGGGATGGCAGTATGACAGTCATTGAGAAATTCATTTGGATAGGTTTATATTGTCTATAGTAGTTCAACCTCAAGATGTCATTATTATAGGGCATAAGAGAACAGTGTATCACTGAGAAGGCTGGAATGACTGCCCAGTGAAATGAGGAAGCTGTCTCCATTCCTGGGTGTAAACAAGCCTTTATTAAGCACTAAGAATACAAAGAAATGCAAAAGTATTGTCTTTGACCTCAGGAAGCTCGCATTCCAACAAAGGAAATAACATCGATACTACATATAAGCAAGATATATACATAGAAGAGGGAAGATAACTTGAGAGAATTCATTAGCATCTAGACAAAGAAAGACTTCTTTGGAAAGGGAGAATTTCAGCTGAGTCTTCAAAGAAGTTATAAAACCCAAGGAGCAGACGTGAGGAAGCAGATTATTCCACTACGGGGTACAGCACCATGGAAAGGAGATGGGAGATGGAGCATCATATCCAAGGAACTTCAAGGAGGCTTGTGTAATATGATTTCGTGTACTTAGTGGGGAGTAAAGCGTAAGAAGATTGAAAAGGAGGGCTAATTATATCTATGAAGAGTTCTAAATACCAAGGAGTTAAGAAACAGCAAAGTAGATACCCAGAAAGTCCTGTGAATTTGATCTGATGAACTTGAGTGAGGGCATGAATGAGATTTATATAAGATAGCCAGGCATGCAAGAGTTGAGACCTCTATCTCTGGAGGTTACATTCAAATGGTATGCATGTGTGCATGCATACGTGTGTGTGAGTGTGTGTGTATCCACACAATCCATATATTTAAATGTGTGTTACTGATATATACATATATATACATATATTATACACACATACACATATATATACAAATATATGTATGTATATATATATATCCTGATAAGTATATTATTTTAGTGCAATCAATTTTCTCTTTATTTTCACTTCATAGTTATACACACATATAGGGTAGCTTTTTAAGAATATACATTCTGATGTTCAGTAATTTTTCAGTCATGTCTTAATCTTTATGACCCCATTTGGGGTTTTCTTGGCAGATACTGAACTGGTTTGCCATTTCCTTCAGCTCATTTTGCAGAAGAGAAACTGAGGCAAACAGGATTAAGTGACCTATTCAGGGTCACACAGTAAATGTCTGAGGTCAGATTTGAGCTCATGGAGATGAGTCTTCCTGATTCCAAACCCAGTGCCCTATCCACTGTTCCACTTAGCTGCCCCATTGATTCTGAGCTGTATGTGCTTGTATGTATATACACATATATATGAATATATACACATATGCACATATATGTATGTAGGAGGTGAATATATATTTAATATATTTGCCTCCTAAATAATACACACACACACACACACACACACACACACACACACACACACACACACACACAGAGAAATCCCTTAGGTCTAGAGATCCTTAAGAAAAAGATCCCTATAGGAATATTCTGTAAGTTCTTGCCAAACCAATAAAATATAAGCATTTGGTAGACAAACACCTTCTGAAATCAACCTGAGAGGTTCAGAAACTTTCTTTTAATTGCTAATTACATCTATTAATACCTATTAACTTGGAATTTTTACTTATTTAGACATATAAACTTGAATTCCAACAGCCTTTTCAAGGGCAAATAATTAGGAACACAGCTTGAGGTTAGACAAGAAGAAAATTTGTAGCTCCACTGTTTGCCCCAATTTCATCTTATAATTATAAGAAAAAAGCCAGAAAGAATGTCATTCACTTTTATGCAGATGGACAGCTCATTGGGGAGTGATAAGCAGTGAAATTGTGTTTTGCAAATGTCTGAGCAGCAGTAAACATTTTTTTTTTCCTAATCTTTCCATTATCTGGAAAAAAACAGTCCCGTAAGTAAAAAAAAAAAATGGGGAAAAATATGAAAACTTATTCTTTTAAATTGTTCCTTAAGTTAAGCTTAGAAGTATAAACTATACTTGGGTGGTGAGGCGACTTTATTATTTCCTTCATAAAAATTCTATTTCTTGACTCTTCTGATCAACTGATTAGTACATAGTAATACTCTCATCATGTAGGCCAGGGGTGGGGAACCTGGGGCCTTGAGGCCACATGTGGCCCCTGAGGTCCTCAGGTGCAGCTCTTTGACTGAATCCAAACCTCTTTGACTAAATCCAAACTTCACAGAAAAATTTGTTTGGATTCAGTCAAAGGGCCGCAATTGAGGACCTCAGGGACCACATGTGGCTTCGAGGTTGCAGGTTCCCTACCTCTGGCCTAGATTGTCATATTAATGTTTAAATGTGGAAATGTTTAAATAGAGTGGAAATTCTGTCATTGATAGCTTTTTTAAACTTTATAATAAAACTATTTTCCATTTTTATTGTTTGCTGTCCGCTTTCCATATGTAGCATTAAATGCCCACAAGGTTTATCTAGTTGGGCCGATGCCAGGCTCTTTTTAAAGACTAGTTTTGTCTTCCCCTACTTCTCCTTGTTTTATGAAATAATACTGCTTGTCATCTTTCATCATCCATTCTCAGATTTTAATAATTATTTTATAATATAAACCAATGTGTCTTTGACTGCAATCTATTTGACAAATAAACTAGTGGATATTTTATGTTCTTTTGGAGGTCCTTATTTGACTCACATAAGCCAAATTTTTATATGAGTAATATAATCTATGTCCTTTCTCCACTCCTTATGCAATTTTGATCTTTAACAATATGTTTGGAGACTTCTGGGGGTAGAGCCAAGATGGTGGAGTAGAGAAAACATTCAGCTAAGCTCTCCCAATATCTTCCTCAAAATAACTTTAAAATAGCACATAAAATCAAATTTTTAGTTACAAACAAAAGGTCAGAGTGAGACATTATTCCAAGCCAAAACAACTTAGAATGTTAGAAAAAGAGAAGCATGGCATAGGGGTTAAGGCTGGCCTGGAGCACACATGGATGAGACAGCATAGGTGGCACTAGGTTATGGTGACACAAATAACAGCAACATTGTGGACTCCCAAGCCAGATACTTTAAAGGGACCTAGTAACTGGTTAGAAAGATGAGAAAAAACCTCTGTGCTAGCCCTGGAGATGGGATCAGAGACTATTTAGAAAATTCATCACGTATACCCATTTCTGGGTCATGATTCAAGGGTGGAGAAAAGCACTTTTGGTCAAGAAGGAGCAGAAATTTTTTTCTTCTTTTTATTAATTAATTTATTTTTAGTTTTCAACATTCACTTCCACAGGATTTTGAGTTTTAAATTTTCTCCCCATCTCTTCCTGACCCCCACCCCAAGATGGTGTGCATTCTGATTACTTCTTCCCTGATCTTTCATCATCTCCCTCTCCCTTTCTCTTATTGCCTTCCCTTCTATTTTTCTGTAGGGCAGGATAGATTTCTGCACCCCATTGCCTGTATATCTTATTTCTCAGTTGAATATACAAACAATTTTTAAAATTTGTTTTTAAAACTTTGAGTTCCACTTTAAGAGGGAATAGAATTTTTGAGCATTGCATTGGGTCACAAGGGATCAGGAACCTTGAGGATCAATATCACTTCTGCTTCCAAGGGAGCAGGGCAGCCTGAGGTTCAGCATCATTTCAGATCCCAAGTGAACTAGAGCTCTGAAAAGCTGTACCGATAGTACAGGGATCAAGGTCCTTCTATGTAAAGCACCAGAATGCAAGCAGAAATAGAGAAGTGAACACATTTCTGTCCAGATCATAGCACCTTGGAAGTACCCAAAATTTCACAATTCCCAGAACTAGCACTGAAAAAAGCAGTGAAAAAATCAGGAAGCTTGAGACAATGCATCTTCCTCTTCCCATACTGGGAACAGAGCCCGACTTTAACATAAAGTTCTAAACCAAGAAATAGCATGGAGAAAGGAACAAATAATAACAGCAAAAAGAACTTTTCCATAAAAATTTAATATGTTGAAGGGGAAGATCAAGAGCAAAGTCAGAATAAGAGCATTAAATCAAAGCAGTTACAACCAAAGTCCCCTAAAGAAGTAGGTGAATTGAACACAAGTCCAACAAGAATTGCTGGAAGAGCTAAAAATTTATTTTCAAAGTCAAATAAAAGTGGCAGATGAAAAGTTAGGTAAATAAATGAAAACAAAGAAAGAAAATTATGAAAAGATGTATGAAAAGAATTTGGTAAAAGAAGGAAAAAATCACTGAAGAAAATAACACCTTAAAAAGATAATTAGCCAAATGGAAAAAAAGTACAAAAATTCATTGATGAACTTGACTTCTAAAAAAGCAGAAATGTTCAAATGGAAAAAGAAGTACAAAAGTTCATTGTAAATAACAATTCCTTAAAAATGATAATTGACCAAGTGGAAACTTGATGAGACATCAAAAAACCATAAAACAAAGCCAAAAAATGAAGAAAATGTGAAACTTCTCATCAGAAAAACAAATGACTTGTAAAAATAGATCAAAGAGATACTTTAAGAATTTTTAGACTGCCTGAAAGCCATGAACAAAAAAGTCTAGATATAATATTTCAGGAAATTATCAAGGAAAACTATCCTGATAGCCAACAACCAGAGGGTAAAATAGGAATGGAAAATACTGCAAAATGAATACTCCCAAGAATATTATAGCCAAATTCCAGATGATGCCTTAACTCCTAAGAACTTTTTCAATATTAGAAAAGTTAGAAGGAGTATATATAGAGGACACAGGTGTGAGTTAACTATGATGGGATGATTTCAAAAAAATAAAACTTAGGGGTAAGAAAGAGGAATGTATTGGAAGATGGGGGGAGGGAAGGAGTAAAATGGGTTAAATTATCTTACATAAAAGTAGTGAAAAAGAGCATTCACAGGGAAGAGATCAGGGAGGAGGAGCAAGTGCTTCAACCTTACTCTCATCAAAATTAGCTCAAAGTGGGAAAAACATACTCAGCTGGCTATAGAGATCTCTCTTACACTGCAGAAAAGAAGGGGAAGAAAATAAGAGAAAGGGGCTGATAGAAGGAAAGGTGGATTGGGTGAGGCAGTGGTCAGAAGTGAAACACTTTTGAAGCTAGGGTGAAATGAGAGGAAGGTGGAGAGAAATACATGGTAATCCTAACACTGAAAAAGTTTTACATGTTTCTCTGATAAAGACCTCATTTTTCAAACATATAGAGAACTAAGTTAAATTTATAAAAATAAGAACTATTCCTCAACTGATAAATGACCAAAGGTTATGAACAGATAGCTTTCAGATGAATTAATCAAAGCTACCTATTGTCATTACAAAATGCTCTAAATCATTATTGATTAGAGAAATGCAAATTGAAACAACTCACAGATTGGATAATATGATAGAAAAGAAAAATGATAGGTATTGAAGGGGATATAGGAAAATTGAGACACTGATGCACTTGTGGAGTTGTAAACTGATTCAACCATTCTGGAGAGTGAAATGGAACTATTCTGAAAGTGTTATAAAACCATGCATAACGTTTGATCCAGCAATAGCACCAGTAGGTTTGTATCCCCAAGAAACAAAAAAAGATAGAACAAACCTACATGTACAAAAATATTTATAGCAATACCTATATATATATAATATGTATGTACATATTTTGTAGTGGCAAAGAATTGGAAAATTGCAGGGATGCCCATCAATTGAGAATGGCTGAATGAGGAGTAGTATATGATTGTGGTGGAATACTATTGCACTATAAGAAATGATGAGCAGGATGCTCTCAGAAACACCTGCAAAGACTTACATGACCTGATGCAAAGTGAAATGGACAGAACCAAGAGAACATTGTACACAGTAACAACAATATTCTATGATGATAAATAATAGTTTAGTTATTCTCAGCTATACAATGATCTAAGACAATTCCCAAGGATTTATAATGAAAAATACTATCCATTTCTAGTCAAAGCAAACTATTAAAAATTTTATTTCAGCTTTTGGTGTATTTTCTTTTACAACATGACTAATTTGGAAATACGTTGTACATGACTATACATATCTAATCAAACTATATCAAACTACCTGCTTTCTCAGTGAGAGGGGAGAAGAGGTAGGGAGGAAGAGAATTTGAAACTCAAAATTTTCTCAAATGAATGTTGAAAATTTTTTTACATGTAATTATGAAAAAGTAAAATATTAAATAAATGTATTTTTTTTACAAAGGAAAACCAAACAAAGTACAAACCCAAATGAATCAATGACTAAGTGCTGTAGATGAAATTATATTGTCTAGTTTTATAATCTCATGTTAATTGAATTGGTATTTCAATTAATCTGCAAATTACGTGAACTTTAGTAGTATTGTCAATAGGCATAGAGAGATGTTAGATGATAGTTCACATACACTAAGCACTTACTATTTAGCACCATGGATACAAATGCAGGATATATGGGGTGTTCAGAGAGGACTAGCATCTCTGCTATGAGAGCTTACTGAGTCCTTTTCTGGTCATATGACCCACTCTCACCGGGGCCAGGATGCCAGCGATGTCCTTGGCATCTTCAAAGTCCAACCATCTTAGTAGATGGGATAAACTAGGTCAAGGGTAACTGAAAGTTCTCAAACCCTTCAATGAGTTCATGGGATAGCTACCCCAAACATGTGAATGTGTGGATGAGAACAGTTTGTTCCAATGGCCTTGAAACTCTAAAATAGGCACTGTGTTATGCTTAAATCTTGGTTGGACTTTGAAGATGCCAAGGACATCACCTGAATCCTGGCCCATCATGTATTTCTGACTTTTGCCTTGCCACTAGACTTTGATGACTCTAGAAGGGAGTGAGGATGGTGACTTTGTGCAACTCTGTCTCACATATAAGGGCAGCTAGGTGGTGCAGTGGATAGAGCACCAGTTCAGGAGTCAGGAGGACCTGAGTTCAAATCTCACCTCAGACACTTGACACTAGCTGTGTGACCTTGGGCCTCATCCTGGGTCATCTCCAGTCATCCTGATGAATATCTGGTCACTAGATCCAGATGGCTCTGGAGAAGAAGTCAGGCTGGTGACCTGCACAGCCCTCCCTCACTCAGAACAAAGTCAAGTGCAAGTCATGTCATTATTTCTCTGAATGGCATGGTCTTCTTCAGCAATGAAGGATGACCATGTTCTTACACATATCAGATTCACACATGAGTTAAGATGTCACCCTCATGATCATGATAACAGACAAAGAATGCAATCTTTACACTGAAGGGGCTTGCATTATCATGGGGGAGTAAAACACACAAAGGAAAGCTGGAAGAGGGAAGGATTACAAGCCAACTGGAGAGGAGGCAAATAAGTCTATCCTGGAACGAAATGAGTGGGACTAAAGCAATGATTGTGTCTTTGTTTGATGGCAAAGACATCTTGTAGGCATATCCATGAGTATAACTGTAGTCCTAAAAACCATTAGTTGGGACAGACTCCGTATTGATTGAGATTATTGCTGTCATCATCATTGTCACCACCACATCTACCAGGAACCATCAGTGTTGGGTTTTTTTTAAAAAATGTAATTGGCTATTGTATTTTGCTCAAGGCTTTCATCTTATGGGTCAATGGGCATAAAATATTATTTTTTGTATAGCTCAAATTCTTAAAATGCAATTCTGTGATCTCTTGGTGTCCCTGAAATCATTTTAGAAGGTTGTGTTCAAAACTATTTTAAAAATACGCAGTTATATATTATTTACTTATTAAAATCCTCCTCTCCATAAAAAATTCTTTAAATTCTTCATTTAGAACAATATATCACCACAGTAGGTTTGGGAATCCAGCTGTCTTCTATTAAACCAGACATTAAAGAGATTTGCAAAACTGTGTAAATGCTTGTCAACTTGACTTTTCAAAATGTAGAATTTTTATCTTTTAACTGTTTGAAACAGTAGACTACTAAATCAATTTGTATCATGTTTTGGATAGTTTAAAAACCTCTTTCTGAGATGGGGTTGCATGATTTGTTTCCTATTCTGTAAATCTTTGTATTTTATAATATTTATTCAACCATTTCTTTTAAATGTATACTTCGATTTGGTTGATCATTTCTAATGTTTTTCTTTATTTCCTATTCATTCAATGTGCCTCCTTTGTTCTTACTTTTGATTTTGAAAGTTATCTGATCATTTCCCTGCTTTGTTAGCATTTTAAATAGATTAGTCTTATTTTTAAATTTTATTATATTTTCAGCTCTAATTTCTCTCACTTCCCTACCGTACCCATTGAGAAGAAAAGAAATACAAAGCCCATTAAAAATATAAACTCATGCTTAATAAATTTCACAAATAATTCTATTCCCCTAAAATAGGGAAGAAAAAGAAAGAGGAAGAAAGACAATTTTCACCGAGTCCATCAGTTCTCTTCTTCTCTTGCTTTTCCTCTTTGGATCAAGAATTAAGAGCAGGAAAGATTCCTCAAGGGTCATGGAAGCCAACCTTTTCATTTTAAAGATGAAGAAACTAAGATTCAAAAAGGCTAAGTGATTTACCCAGGGTTATACAACTAGTGTCTGATGTGAGATTTCATCCCAAGTCTTTCTGGCTCTAAGCCTCAACACTCTTATTTATTTCTTATGTCCTGCACTCCAAGTTCCTTTCAAGGGCAAATTCTAATGTTACTTTCCATCTGAAGCTTTTTCTAATTCACCCAATTATTAGTGTACCCTGAAATTATTTTTACTTACATTTACATATTTATATATTTTACGTTCACTCATCCATGTATATGTGGCATACTGTTATACCCAGTAAACTGTCAAGTCATTTTGGGCAGAAACTGTTGCATTTTTTTATCCCCAATATTTAGCACAGTGCCTGGTACATGGCAGGTATTTAATATTTATTCAGCTGGTTTGAATTGGGTTAAATTATTGTCTATACAATGAGTTGTATATACCAGCAACCAGTATGGAACACAGAGTAGGCATTTATTTATTGCTGGTTGGGCTGAATTATAAAAAAAGTATATGGAATTTTACTTGGTTAAAATATCATCTGATTTTCCTATTTCTGTGAAAAGTTGATCTTTATGTGCTATATCTTGAACTGGATAGGTCCTTGAGGTCAGAGACTATATCTCATGTTTATTTTTATCTTCCTTAGTGATATACTGTAGGTTCTCTGTCTGTCTATCTCTCTCCAAATATATGTCTCTATATAATAAATTACATATGTGTCATATGCGTAACATTATTTTATAGAACAATCATCAGGACCTCTGTAAATCCTGTAATGAACTTCTTTCTATGAAACCTATTTAGAGCATTCTATGACATTGAAATGGCTTTGGTATTTTAAATTATTTCACTTTGTAGGGCACCCCTGTGGTGCCCCACATCACAAAATTAATATTTCTAAAATGATCTGGTTGTGCAATCAGCTGAATCATACTCTTTTTTCAACCTCATATGTTTGCATTTATTACATATTAAACTAATCTCCTTTTAGATTATGCTGCTTTTGAAATACAAAATCATATTGAATGAAGAACCTTAAATATTCATTTAAAGTAAATAAATCTATAATTTCATATTTTTATTGTTCTCAGAATTTTAGTAACATGAAAAATTTTCTTGATTTTACTTATCTTATTATGAATATTTAAAAAGTCACACATCTACTGATATAAATGAGATACATGATGTATTATGTAACCCCTTGTTACTGTTATTGTTGGCAACAGGTGTGAAGTTTTGAGTTTTCATACATGCCACATACAGTATGTTCTTTTCTAATGCTTCTTTCTTTTTCTTTTATTTTTGGGACAAGCTATATTTTGAAATCAAATTATAAGTCAAAACCAAAACTTATAAGGGACTAAATTCAGTGCCTCATCTTGTAGGGAACTGTTAATCCTTATCTGAGCTATCAAGTCTATGTCTAAGTTAACTTTGGAAGAACCAAGAAATAGAAAAGCCATCAAAAGCACAAGAAGCAATTATGAATGCTTCACTTCAAAAGTCGCTCAAAACTTGGTGACCAATTGTCTCCAGATCTTTCAGAAAACAGGTGATGGGCTCTTCTTGCTCACAGAAAATCCAAAAGACCAGCCTGGTATAGCAACCTACAAGTATTCAATCTAGACAGGAAGGTTTGAACAATCTGAAAGGAAGCCAATTATCTTTATATATGTATAGAAAAGAATGTTTTTTGTCTAGCAATATCTATTAATTGTTGGTTGGGTTGAATTTTTAAAAAGTATGTTAAATTTTACTCAGTTAAAAATATCATCTGACTTTTCTATTTCTGTTAAAAGTTTCTATTTATGTATCATATACTGAACTGGATAGTAAGGTCCTTGAGGTTCTATGGACCTATAGACATGGCCATTAGGATGGAAATGGGGTCACAGAGTAGGATAAAATGGTTAGGAACAAGTCTTTCTCTTCCATCATTCGTTTATAAATTTTTATCTACTTCTTATTACCTTACTATTTGTGTATGTCCATGAAGGGGGAAAAGTAGAGGAGGTAACTCTGTGTCCTGTGTTTAGTATTGTATTCATTTAAACTAAGAAACTTGCATGTATAATCAAAATTCATTGACTTCCTACCTCCCTGGTTGGTATATTGGAGCCTATTTCATAAAACTATTAAGAAGGAAAATTTTTTTCTTTTCCCCAAATTTTCAAAATTTTGTTTACTCGTGTTCACCAGAGTTTTTAGACTGAATAATTGCTTTCCCAAAGGGGCATCTAGGTGGCACAAGAGTGGATAGAGCACTGAGCTAGGACTCAGGAAGATCTGAGTTCAAATCCGATCTCAGATACTTAGTAGCTGTGTGACCCTGGACAAGTCACTTCACCCCTATTTGCCTCAGTTCCTTTTCTGTAAAATAGGGCCACACTAGAGAAGGAGTTAGCAAACCACTCTATCTTTTCCAAGAAAATCCTATGGACAAAAGTCCATGGAGTCTTGTAGAGCTGGAGATGACTGAACAATTGCTCTCCCAATTAAAAATGACATCTTTGACCCTTCAAAGATTTTACTTGTAGGGATTTTTCAAGTTGTTCTATAAATTAAACAACATAGCAATGCAGTTGCAAAATAACTTGTTTTTCTATAAATAATATATTTTTAATGACTGTTTGACATTATTAAAAAAGGATGTGCTGATAAATATAAGCAGATCTCTCAAAAAAGATCCTGTTAATATTAATCTCCTCAAATATTTTTCATTAATGTATTAAGTCAAGACAATCAAAAGACAATAAATAAAGCCCTTATTTATAGCATTTGTCAGTTTCTGAGTTGTAAATCCTCACACTGAAAATTTAACAATGGGATATCAGTTTTGAGCACACTCTTACTTTGATATGAAAATTCATGTCATGTCTGAGAGTATCCAGCAATGTCAAATTTGAAAAATGTGCATTTTTGTTTCTCTCATTTCTATTCTGATATGCAAATTATTTTCATATAAATTATATATTTATATAATATAATAATAATTTTAATATTAATCATCTTTACATCTGATTTCACCTAGTTGGTTGAAACATAGAAATTTCATGTATTTAATAGATGAGTGTAATGTCACAGTGATTGAATTGCATTTTCTTCTGGATCATCTGCTCTAAGAGAAAGTAGAAATAATACACATACTATTGCAAACTGACCTCTTAAATAGGTCTTTGGTAGGTATATGAACAAGTATTTGTTAGCAAATTCTGTTTAAATAATGAAAAAAATATATATAGTAAAGAATCATCAGAAATAATTAGTAGTTCAAGGAATACAAATGAAGTAATCTCTTTATGTTTGATGAATGGAGTAACTGAGATAAGGGCTATCATTACATACACAGATACAAGCTGCTAATTTTATCTAAAGTAGGTGAAATCCATGCACAGTAAAATGACTTACCCATTGAATGTTGTCTCCCTCCAACCTTCAGTAGCTTAACAGAACACATCAATATGTACAAAAGAAATGAATCAAGGGAAACTGAGCAGGGAAATTATCTGTTTAAGTAAACATTGCACTAGAATGAAGTCTTCTGGTATATACTTGGATTTTTAAAAAGGTTGTTAGATTTTTCTGATATCCTTACTTTATCTTTGATTAAAATTAATTGAGTAATATATTTCTTGATACAACAGATAGCTTAAATAATATATGAATTTGTAACTATGGTTTTCCAAATCAAGACATAGATGAGTTTAGAATGTCGGCCAAATAATTTCTTCATGTACAATTGTAGCTCACTCACCCCATAAAATGCAATTTTGTAAATAGATCCATGTAATGAAATTTTAAAAGCTTCATTGTTTTTGAACTAATTTAATTTGTTAATTAATAATTCAAACTTTCAGTCTTCTGGAGGAAGAATCTAGGTCTATGGTTAACAGATTATGCTGTAAATGTGAACAAGTATTCCTCATTAATTATTGCTGTTTCTTCTAAATACAAAGCTCTCATTCAGACTTGGGATAATATAAAATATTTGTGTTTATTGTTATCTCTGTGATTTTCAAAGGAGTTGAATCAATCAGCTGCTGCATTCAAAATAATAGTGATTAAATAGCACAGACAATTTTCTTTAAGATCAATTATCCAAATCTATGAACCCTTTCAAGCTCATATTTTATTCCCAGATAAGGAAAGGAAATCCTGAGAATCTAGAGGGTCTATGGAAACTGTGAGTGAAGAAACATCTAATCAGAATATTTAAGTGAAATAAGTATTAAGGAAAGAGATTATGGAATGTTGAAAGAAGCACATATGCTCAACTAAGTGTTGCTGATGAATAGGCAATGAAAAAGTTGCTGGAGAAAATTGTTCTTTGCAGGTTTACCAACCTCAGAAACTCGTTGATACTATTAATCCATCTGCCTAGTGTTCTACAAAATTATGTAAATTAGCATTTGATTTCATTTTAGGATTCTATCTCACTTAGGGCATCATTGTTAGGAGCTTTTATTCAGAATTAATTTAATTTTTGGAAGCATTTTAATAACAATCTAAACATCATCAGTGGCAGGGAACCTTTAAAATATATACATTTTCTTTTCTTATTGAGTTTTGTTTTGATTCGAATTTACTGATGCTATTTTATTCTTCTAGTCCATCACAAACAGCAGGAGAGCTATAGGAATTAAAATTAGTGTAATATGTACTTGTGGCTGTAGTATGTCTCATAATTCCCAAATTTACAGAAGCTCAAAAATTGGGGATGTTTATATTCCTCATTGCTTACTCCTCATTCTCTTCATGTTGTTCTACATTTTAGTTGGCTTCACCAGAAATTGAAAGCATCAAAATTCCCAGCAGCTAGTTTCTTGCAGTGTACTTGGTCATTTAGAACTAAAAGAATAATTGAATTATATTATTCCACCTTCATGGAATGCATCAATAATATCTTCCAATGCCATACAATTTCACTTTATATTTCCCTCCTGAAATGCATCTTTTTCCTACCAATACAAACCCACAAAAGACTTGTCATACTGCATGCTGAAATGACATTAAGCATTCTCAGTGCATATTTATTTTTCTGTACCATAATCCAATGCAAACATTAGGTTTCAATGATGCATTGTATCTACGTATATGAGACATCCATTGTCTTGAACAATTTATAATTTGAGGCATTTTGTGTTCTTCTGATTATAAACAAAACAGAGTATATTTCCCAAGGGGTGTTTCTATTCCAGTGAATAGGCACTAACTCAATCGTCTTTGTTCTCTAGTATAGTATTTTGACATATTTGAAAATTTCTCCTAAAAATTTCTTATTTTAAAGATGATTGTACATTGAAGATTCATAAATGCAGAAGTCCTATGAGGAAAGTGCTACATAAATAAATGAAGTTTTACTTCACATATTTCTCTATTCTAACTGCATTTTTAAAATAAAATCTTTCTCCCATAGTTATGTGGAAGGCAATCTAACAGCACAATTTTTCTAATAATGATTTTTTAAAAAACAAAACTTGAAGA
This sequence comes from Notamacropus eugenii, assembly GCF_028372415.1. Lineage (NCBI taxonomy): Eukaryota > Metazoa > Chordata > Mammalia > Diprotodontia > Macropodidae > Notamacropus > Notamacropus eugenii. The sequence goes on from NC_092878.1 coordinate 129,114,401, forward strand.
TTATTAAACTATATTCCTGATTTCATAGATTTTTCTGGCAAGGAAAATTTCCCTACCAATAGCAATGATAAACTATTTCATAATTTATGGTCATTGAAAATTTCCCATTTTCTTAGTGATAACTGGGGCTAATTTTGATGAAATGCTTTTCTGCATTTTAAAGAGGTCCAATAAAAACTGGATATATGAATAAACAGAAAACATGTATTTTGTAGCTATAAATATCAGACTACATAAATATCAGACGCCTATATCTTTGGTTTCTGAGGATAGTAGCATTCTCTGCTCTCACTGAAATTGACAGTATTTCATGTTTACCTTATACACTTACATTGTGTGGGACAAATATGCAAAAATCCTAATCTAGGAAAAGAATAGCATATTGACTAAGGTTCAGCAATAAGTGAAATGACTGTAAGCATAAAAAATATTTTATGATCAACTATCATTTGATTTTATACTCAATTTTAAATTGTTGATAAATTAAGAATCTGTCAGGAAAAAATAATTCCACCATGAGATATTCCTTGCAAACTAATTTTGACAGTGACCAGGAAAGCATAGTCAATATTATGCGATTTTTGGATAACCAAAATTCCTTTTCTATTCATTCAGAAATTGAGAGTTGGATACATCTGACAAGTACTACAACCGTCCTTTTATTCATGAGACAGATTTATGTTTGATATTTATATTGTAATTTCATATTTTAACATGGTTATTTTATGGGTTTTACTTTCTAGATAAGTACTGTGATTCTTGTGGAATACACAAGAAGATAGACACAAGATGGAAAAAGATAATAGAACTGAAGGCATAGTCTTTAGGAAGGTATTCATTTTTCCGTGCATGATAATTTTTAGATTAATAGATTACCTGCATTACAACTCATTACATTTATTTCATTGAATCACTCATGTTGACAACAATATGCATACTATGAGAAACAAAATGTGAACCATTGCTTTAAGGTTGACCATTATAGTCAAAATATGCATTAAAACATTGATCTTCTGATAGAATATAAATTAAATGAAGGTAGGCATTGTTTCAATCTTCCTTTGTATCTCTAGCACCTAGGATAGTGTCTAGTAAATGGCAGGTATTTAATAAATGTTTGTTGATTGCTTGATTCAGATATACACACACACACACATATTCAGCATCAAGCTCAAACACAACTCCAATGGGCTGGCCATGTTGTTCAAATACAAAACATACACTTGCCAAAAATATTATTTTATGGAGAACTCACACAAGTCAAGTGTTCACATAGTGGTCAGTAGATTTGATACAAGGATACTCTCAACGTCTCTCTCAAGAACTTTGCAATTAATTGTGTGACATGGGAGGCATTGACAAAGGACTGCTTAGCCTGGTGTGCCCACATCAGAGTAGATGCTGTGCTCTATGAGTAAAGTAGATTTGCAATAACTCAAAAAAAAAAACAACCCACAAAAAACATGAGATGCACAAATTTAGAGAATCTACTCCAAATGTTCACATAAACTATTTGTGCCTTGCCTGTGGTAGAACAATCAGACCTCTTATTGATTTGATCATCCGTAGTTGGACCCACTGAAATTTGACCAAACAAGAGATAGAGAGGATCAAATAGGTAAAATGGGTAATGTTTATTACGTGAAATGAAAAAGGCTTTGTATAAATAAAACCAATGCAGCCAAAAAGAAAAGAACTGGGAAACCATTTTCATAGCAAGTTTCTCTGATAGTCAAATTATAGGAAAAGGGAAGAAGAAAAGAAAACTATTTTAGTCATATAAAAATGTTCTGATTGACTAAGAAATAGAGAAATGCAAATTAAAAGAAATGATGAAGTACCACCTCATATTTGTTACATTGGCTAACATGACAGAAAAGAAAAATGACAAATACTATTAAATATACTGACAAAATAGGTACACTAATGCACTGTTTGTAGAACTGTAAACTAGTCCTACCATTCTGGAGAACAGACAACAACCATATATACATGCATACATACACACTTTATCTATCTGTCTATCTATTAATCTATCTATCTAATCTTTTATTTCTATGTAGCCAGTCACTGTATTTTGCTTGATTTCTGAAAATAAATATATATAGTATAATAGACAGAGCATTCAATTTAGGATGAGGAAAATTGCTGAAACCTTTGTCCATACTCACAATGATTACATATGGAATAATAAATCACTTAATATTTCTCAGTATGTTTCCTCATTTATTAAAAGAAAGAGTTGGACTAAATGAATTCTAAGGTCCCTTTTAGCTCTTCATCTATGATTCTTTTAAGTAGAAATAGATGTCACTGATTAAAATATATTTAAATATTATATTGCCACTAGATAATCTTTTTATTAGTTATACAGCACTCAATCATTTTTTATTTTTCTTTTAGCAAAATTGATCATCTGTGCATATTTTTTAAATTTATGTGTTTTGAATTAGAAGTTAAGTGGAAAATACCAAATCATTATGAATTATATGCTATAAAATGAGAAAAAAAGGAATCTTCATATTTGGATACATATATAGCTATGAAAAAATAGAAAAAGCACATACTTTTAAAAGTTTATAAGACTAGTGATTCAAAAACTGTTGGGAAAATAGGGAAACGGCCTGACAGAAATTCAATATAGATCAGTATCTCACATCATAAGGCCAAGATAGGGTCAAAATTGGTTACAATATATAGACATAAATGATGATATTATAAGCAAATTAGAGAAGCATGAAAAATTTACCTCTCATATCTATGGAAAAGGGAAGAGTTTATGACCAAACAAGAGATAGAGAGGGTCACAGTAGGTAAAATGGGTAATGTTTATTACATGAAATGAAAAAGGTTTTGTACAAACAAAACCAATGCAGCCAAAATTAGAAGACAGGTAGGAAACTGGGAAACCATTTTCATAGCAAGTTTCTCTGATAAAGGGCTTATTTCTCTTATATATAGGTAGTCAAGCCAAATATGTAAAAATGAGAGCCATTTCTTAATTGATTAATGGTCAAATTATAAGAAAAGGCAGTTTCAAAAGAAAAGAATCCTTAATAATAAGTCTAGACATCACATTTTTAAAAGCTGTACAAGAAAACTTCCAGGTTGTTTTATATCAGTGGGAAAAATAGAAATTAAAAGAATCCAATCATCACATATTGAGATACCAAAATGAAAACTCTCAGGAATATTAAAGTCAAATTACAGAGCTCCCAGGTCAGGAAGAAAATACCAAAAGCAAAAAGAAAGAAATCACTCAAATGCCATAGAGCCATAAGATTTAGCAGCTAAATAAAAAGTGGAGTATTTGAAATATGACATTTCATAAGGCAAAAGAGCTAGGATTACATAAAAAATAATATACCCCGCAAAACTGAGTATAATCCCTCAGGGAGAAAAATGTACATTTAATGAAATATAGCACTTTTAAACATTCCCGATGAAAAGACCAGAGCTGAATAGGAAATTTGACATTCAAACACCAGACTCAAGAGAATTATAAAAAGAAATGCATGAAAGAGAATTCACAAGGGACTCAATAAGGCTAAACTATTTGCATTCCTGTATGGGAGGATGAAGCATGTAGCTGCTAAGAACTTTATCATTATTAGTACACTTAGAAGGAGTCTACATAAATAAAGTACATACGCATGATGATTATATTGAGATGATCTTCATGAAATGGAAAGGTGAAAAAGAGGGACACTCTGGAAGAACGGGAAGGTAGAGGAAGGATGGAGAAAATTATGTCACATAAAAGAGCATTTACAGAGAAGGGGAAAATAGAGGGGAACCCAATGTTTGAAACTCATTCACATCTGAAATGTGTCAAATAGGGAAGTATATATGTAGAAATATACACAGACACAGACATACTCTGCTGAGTACAGAAATCTATATTGTCCAACAAGTGAGGAAGAGGGAGTGGGTGCTAATAGAGAGGAGGAGAGTCATAAGAGGGAGAACAGATTAAGGGAGTAGTCAGGAGCAAAACTAACATTTAAGGAAGAACAGCAGAAAAAAGGGAGAGAGAAATAAGGATAAATTGAAAAAAATAATATGGAGGGAAATTCAGTTAGTAATCACAACTATGAAAGTGCATAGAATGAAATCACCCGTAAAACAGAGGCAGAGATAGCAGAGTGAATGAGAAGCCAGTATCCAATAATATGTTATTTAAAAGAAGCACATTTAAAATGGAAAGGTATTCATAAAGGCAAAATAAGAAACTGAAGCAAAATTTATTGTACTTCTGTTGATGTTAAAAAAAAAAAGCAAAGGTAAAAACATGATCTCAGACAAAGCAAAAACAAAAATTGACCTAATTAAAAGAGATAAGCAGGGAAACCATACTTCACTAAAATAGCTTAGACAATGAAGTGATATTAATATTAAACATATATGCACAAAATAACATAACATTTTAATTCTTAAAGGAAAAATCTGAATTAGTTTTAGGACAAAACAGTCAATAAAACTATGTTAGTGGAAGACCTCAATTTATTTTACCCACCCTGAACCAAGTAATACTAACCATGAAATAAATAAAAAGAAGTTAAGGAGTTGTGTGGAATATATATATATAATATATATTATATATATGTATATATTATATATACACACATATATGTATGTATACATATATATGTATGCATATGTACATATGTATATGTATACATATAATAGATTTCATAAACTTCAAAAGAAAATTGAATGAGAAGAGATGTACATGGTACCTTCACAAAAATTGACCACATATTAGGTATAAAAAAAAGAAGAAATATTAAATGCACACTTTTCAGAACATAATTCAGTAAAAATCACACTCAACAAAAGTTGAAAACTTTTAATCTATGAAAACATAGTTGTTCAGAAACAATGATCTAATTCTAAAGAATGAATAGGTCAAAAAATAAGTTGTACAAACATTTAGTAATTTCATAAATGATAATGACAGCAATGAGACAGCATCCCAGAATTTGTAGGATGTAGACAAAATAGTATTTGGGTGAAAATTTATGTCTCTAAATGCTTGCTTTTAAAAAAAGAGAGAAAGAGCAGGTCAATGAATTGGGCATGTAACTAAATTTTTTTAAAAAACCAATTAAAAATCTCCAGTTAAATATAAAAATATACATCTTGAAAAAATCAAAGGAGCAATGAATAAAATTGATGAAAAACCTCATGGAACTTATAAATAAAACTATATTCTAATTAAAGGCTGCTAGGCAACTCAGTGCATAGAGAACTGGGACTGGAGTTAGGAAGACATATTTCAGAGTTCAAATCTGACCTCAGACACTAGTTATGTGACCCTGGGTTTACTCCTATTTGCCTTAATTTCCTCATCTGTAAAATGAGCAGGGAAGGGAAATTGCAAACTATTCCAGTATCTTTGCCAAGAAAACCCCAAATAGGGCTATGCAGAACTGGACATGACTAAAGTTACCTCCCTTTCTTTCTGAATGTGTTTTTCTTTCCCTAATCACTTTTATGTGTATGCTCTTTCCTCCTTCAGCCTGTCCAGATGAGATTGACATTAAAGTGTCAACTCCTCTTTGTTTGCATACATGTCTCCTTGAAGACCTGAATTATGTGAGATAATTTTCTCTAGCCTTCCTCCCCCAACCCTAGTGTACTCTTTTTCTTTTCTACTCTCTCTTTCCATTCTTAAGGCTATAAAGACATAACTGAACCTCTGATAGTCCTTCTGTCTAATTAGACTACTTCTAAGAAACTTGATGCTTCTGTACAGTTTCTAAAAAATCTATTTCCTTGACATCATCTTCTTTACTCTTCTCCTGGTTGTGAGCGTGTGTGTACAACCAATGCCATATTCACAGCACCTACAGTGGCCATGATTCTGAATTGTGAAGTATAACAGACTCTTCACATGGAAGTGTAATGTTAATTTAAATGGGAAGAGCTTTCCCATTCATTATTAAGTCCATGTGACCTGCCTGGGTGGTGGGAGGAGCTTGCGGAATGGGTAGAACAGGAAGGGTGGAACAGGAAGAGGCAGAGCTAGAATAGAGCTGATTGGAAGTTAGTCATGAGAGCAGTCAGAGCTGGGAAGTATGCAGGCAAGCAGGTGGCTGGTTAGTGTGAGAGAGTTTGTTTGTGCTTTTGTTTAAGGGAGCTGGTATGTGGGAAGTCTAGCAGGGAGAAGCATTAGGGATGGTGTTGTCCTCTGCATTGTTGCTGTGTATAGATTTTTGTTGCTGTGATGGATTTGGCTTTCTGGTGTCTGAATAAATGTTTTGATTCTGTCTTCCATGTGGAGAGTCTGTTGGACTTATGATTCAGAATTGTGCTGCAATATTCATGGCTGCTGTAAGCACTGTGAATATCACATTGGCACTACAAATGGTGACAAGAATGGGATCATGAAATATCAGACAGAGGCAGAAAGGTTTTTGAAGGAAGAAATGGATGTCCCAGGGTGGGAGGATTTGCCTTATTTCTCCCTAACAAAAGAATGAGATAAAAGCACAGGGCTCTGTGAAAACTGGGAACCAGTGCTACAGAACGGAGAACCCAGAGATTTTTGAAAGATGTTTGCTAGGAATAACAATAGAACCAGGGAAAGAAATTGCAGGGGTATGTAGGAGAGGCTGGGTTTTGCTAACAAGTTATCACTTCATGTGTAAAAGCAGACACAAGCTGCTGGAAGAAAAAGCTCAGATGGAAAGGGAGCTGGCTAGTTTGCATGAGAAGCTTGTCATGCTGCAGCATTCAAACTCTCCTTTAGAAGAGCAAGCTGGAAAGTCTCAGGCGGTAGAAGAAAAAGGTGTTGGTAGTTTAGCTCACAAAAAGAAGCAAAAAAGTAACAAGAGAAAGGGTGTGTGGGTAGCTTCTGAGACAGAAACACAACAGGAGAATCAAGGAGGCCACATAGCATTTGGGGAAGTAAATGAAGATTTTGCTCAGCAAGAGGTCACAGATATTTTGAGTTGGTTCACCCAAAGAACGGGAGAATTGTTGGTATCTTGGATGGTGAGAATCAGTGAAAAAGATAAATTTCCTCAAGAGACAAGAGTAAATAGCCGGCAGATTCAAAGTTGGAATAGATTGACAAGAAAAGAATTGTTTATTGCTCCACTGAGAGCAGGGGTAGGTTTTGGAAGAATAGATGGCATTCCAACTAATGTACTATATAAAAATATATCGAGGAAAGAAACTTGATATTAGACTGAGCAAGGAAATAGAACTGCCGCTATAGATCCTTCTGAAAAATTGTATCCAAGTTCATCACACCTGCAGGGAGAATAGGAGGTTGATCAGGTCCCAGTTCATATTAAAAAAGTAGGGGGTGGAGCCAAGATGGCACAGTAACATCCCAGACTTTCTAGTGTGCTCCCCTCAAGCCTGGCCAAGTACCTGTAAAAAATGACTAAACAAATTTTGGAGCTGCAAAACCCACAGAATTACAGAGTGAAGCAAATCTCCAGCCCAAGACAGCCTGGAAAGTCACTGGGAAGTGTCTATTGCACTACAATGGGAGCAAAGCACAATCCAGTGTGGGCCGCATCAGTACAGATGGGAACTGAGCAGGCCTTGGAGGGACTGAATCTCTTCCACCCATGGTGGTTTCCAGACTTCACCACCCCAAAACGCTGAGGACAAATTGGAAAGTCAGTGAAAAAAACATACGGGATCTGTCTGAGAGAGTGGAGTGGTCTGGCCCCAGCCCCAAGGTGGCAGAGGGGGGATGGGGTGGAGGAACACACAGCAGCTACAGCAGCAGGGGCAGCTGCAGCCACTGTTTCTGGAACTCTTGGTTCACTGATAATGGGGGGATTGAGTGGCTGACTGTAACCCCCCAACCCCCACTGGAAGAAGAGAACTACCTTGACAAACAGCTCAAAAGTCAAGTAAATGACTGGGGAAATGAACAAAAGCTGGAAAAAGAATCAGACTACAGAATCTTACTTTGGTGGCAAGGAAGACCAAAATATACAAACAGAAGACAGCAGGTTAAAAAAGTATACCTCTAGGCGAATGATGACCCCAAAACTGCAAAGTAGAAAACAGCAAACAACAGGGAATGAGGCTATGATGGTGGGTTCATGGATTCTCAGAGTATGTCTGACCCTGTATCTACCTTGCTTCTGGTTATTATCTCCTTGTTTCTTTTTAAATTTTTGTATGTTCTGTTTTGTTTTGTTTTGTGCAGGCTTGATACTCTCCACTTGCAGATGCCTGATGGCTTAAACCAGATATCACCCCCTGTCTGATGTGCTGTGTCATCCCTGGACCTGTCATCAAACAATCTTTGGATGCCAGCTAACAGAAGGACCCCTCAAATGGGATCTTTTGGGGCAGGGATAGCTCTATGTCCAATCTCAGCATGAAGTAGCTATGGAAGAAGAAACCTTCGCCCTTTACCATAAGATTCTGGGTTCCATTCATTCAAGTGAATGGCGGGGTGCTTTTGCTCAAGCCCCACCCTAAGATATCGTTTTATGTGCATATTTTGTGTGATCCCTGTTGCATTGTTGTAAAGTTATGTTGACATAAGTTGCCTAAGATATTATCTTATATACTTATTTTTTGTTATCTGTGTTGCAGTTATGTTGATACCAGCTGCCCTGCCGACCTATGTAATGAATATGAAAGATCTTGGGGCCGCATGTAACGATAATTTAAATGGGAAGACCTTTCCCATTCATTAATAAGCCTATGTGAACTGCCTGGGTCACATGTAAGTCTGAGTCACATGGAGCTTATGGTGGAAGGAGTTTGCTGAGTGGGTGGAATAGGAAGAGGTGGAACTAGAGCAGAGCTGAGAGGAAGTTAGTCATGAGAGAAGTCAGAACTAGGAAGGATGCAGGCAAGTAGGCAACTGACTAGTGTGAGTGAAAGATCATTTTTGTGATTTTGTTTAAGGGACCCTGCTTATGATTTTTTAAAATGGAACTGGTTTGTGGGAAGCCTAGCACGGAGAAGACTTGGGGGTGGTATTGTTCTCTACATTGTTATTGTGTATAGATTTTTTTTTGCTGTGATGGATTTTGCTTTCTGATATCTGAATAAATGTTTTGGCTCAGTCTTCCATGTGGAGAATCTGTTTTGTTTAGTGATTCAGAATTGCACTGGGATATTCATGGCCATTGTAGGCACTGTGAATCTTGCATTGGCACTACAGGAAGACAGAACCAAAACATTTATTCAGACTCCAGAAAGCCAAGTCCCAACACCAGAATACCAAATACATAACAATGCTGAGGACAACATCAGCCCCAAGCCTTCCCTCTGTTAGGCTTCCTACAAACAGGATCCCTTAAACAAAATGTTCTTCTCTCACTCACAGCCAGCTGCAGGTTTTCCTGTGTCCTTCAGTTCTGAGTGCTCTTTCACTAGTTTCCCCTCAGCTCTGCTCTAGCTCCACCTATTCCTGTTCTACCCATTCAGCAAACTCCTCCCACCACAGGCTTCATGTGACTCAGACTTCCATGTGACCCAGGTAGGTCACATGGGCCTATTAATGAAGGGGAAAGATCTTTTCATTTAAATTACCATTACATGCAGCCCAAAGATCTTTCATATTAAGTCAGAGGGCAACTGGTATCAACAGAATTTTAACAGGGATACCAGAAAATAAGCACATAAAACATTATCTTAGGCAACTAGTGTTAACAGAACTTTACAGCAATATAACAGAGATCACACAAAATAAGCACACAAAACAATATCTTAGGATGGAACTTGAGCACAAGCACCCCATCATTTCCCTCCTTGAACAAGTGGAGCTCAAAATCTTGGGGTAAGTGGCAAATGTCTCTTCTTCCATAGCTACTTTCTGCTGAGATTGGACCTAGAACTGTCCCTGCTCCAAAAGGGGTCATTCCTTTAGCTGGCATCCAAAGCTTGGTCAATGACATGTCCAGGGGTGACACAGCACATCAGACGTCTGGCTTAAACCATCAGGCATCTTCAGGTGGAAGGTAACAAGCCTGCATAAAACAAATCTGATAAACAAGGTGAACAGACAAAAATTCAAAAAGAAACAAGGAGACAATAACCAGAAACAAGGTAGATATAGGGTCAGCCATGCTTCTGGAGTCCATGAACCCATCATCACAGTATCAATCACTATTGTTTACTGTTTTCCAACTTGCAGTCCTGGGATCATCACTCTGGCTAGAGGTATACCCTCTTTAATTTGAGCTGGGGCCTGACCAACCACATATTCTCCTTACAGGTGTGGTGAACCTAGATAAAAATTTTCTTTTAAAAAAATTTTTAAAATTTTATTTATTTTCAGTGCTCTACGATCATTACCATATAATTTAGATTTTTTCATTCCCTCCCTTCCTCTCCTTCCCCCCTTCCCAAGATGGCATACAATTTTATATAGGTTCCACACATACATTCCTATTTAATACATTTTCACCATAGTCATGATGCATAGAACAATTAAAATGAACGGGAGAAATCATATAACAAACCAAAACGTAATACAAAAGAAAATAATCTGCTACATTCTGCTATTGAATTCCATAGTTCTTTCTCTGGATGTGGAAGGCATTTTGCCTTAAAAGACTACTGGGAATTTTTTAAGTCCTTGATTGCAATGAAGTTCTAAGTCTACCAGAAAAAATCCTCGCACACTGCCATGTACAAAGTTCTCCTGGTTCTGCTTCTTTCACACAGCATCAGTTCATATAGGTCTTTCCAGGCCTCTCTGAAGTCTTCCTGTTCATCATATCTTATGGTACAATTACATTCATTACATTCATATACCACAGTTTACTCAGCCATTCCCCAACTGATGGGCATCCCCTTGATTTCCAGTTTTTGGCCACCACAAAGAGAGCTGCCATAAATATTTTTGTACATGTGGAACTCTTTCCCACTTTTATGATCTCTTGGGGATACAGTATTGCTGGATCAAAGTAGATACAATTTTTCAGAAGGATCTATAGGGGCAGTTCTAATTCCTTGCTCAGTCTAATATCAAGTTTCTTTCCTCCATACATTTTTATATAGTACATTAGTTGAAATGCCATCTATTCTTCCAAAATCTACGCCTGCTCTCAATAGAGCAATAAACAATTCTTTTCTTGTCAATCTATTCTGACTTTGAATCTGCTGGCTATTTACTCTTGTCTCTTGAGGAAATTTATCTTTTTCACTGATTCTCACCATCCAAGATACCAACAATTCTCCCATTCTTTGGGTGAACCAACTCAAAATATCTGTGATCTCCTGCTGAGTAAAATCCTCATTTACCTTTCCAAACACTATGTGGCCTCCTTGATTCTCCTGTTGTGTTTCTGTCTCAGAAGCCACCCACACACCCTTTCTCTTGTTACATTTTGCTTCTTTTTGTGAGCTAAACTACCAACAGCTTTTTCTTCTGCCACCTGAAACTTTCCAGCTTGCTCTTCTAAAGGAGAGTTTGAATGCTGCAGCATGACAAGCTTCTCATGCAAACTAGCCAGCTCCCTTTCCATCTGAGCTTTTTCTTCCAGCAGCTTGTGTCTGCTTTTACACATGAAGTGATAACTTGTTAGCAAAACCCAGCCTCTCTTATATACCGCTGTAATTTCTTTACCTTTTATTTCTTTCCTATTGTTATTCCTAGCAAACATCTTTCAAAAATCTCTGGGTTCTCCATTCTGTAGTGTTGGTTCCCAGTTTTCACAGAGCCCTGTGCTTTTAACCCATTCTCTTGCTAGGGAGAAATAAGACCAATCCTCCCACCTTGGGACATCATTTTTCCTCCAAAGCCTTTCTGCTTCCAAATGGAGGCCTGATATTTCATGATCCCATTCTTGTCACCATTTGTAGTGCCAATGTGATATTCACAGTGCTTACAGCAGCCATGAATATTGCAGCACAATTCTGAATCATAAGTCCAACAGACTCTCCACATGGAAGACAGAACCAGAACATTTATTCAGACACCAGAAAGCCAAATCCATCACAGCAACAAAAATCTATTCACAATAATAATGCAGAGGACAATGCCAGCCCCAAGGTTTCTCCCTGCTAGACCTCCCACAATCTAGCTCCCTTAAGAGAATCAGAAGAAGGCTCCCTGAAACAAAATGCCCTTCTCTCACTTACAACCAGCCTTGCCTGCATCCTTCAGTTCTGACTGCTCTCTCACTAATTCCCCCTCACCTCTGCTCTAGGTCTACATTTCCTGTTTTACCTATTCACCAAACTCTTCTCACCACAGGTTCCATGTGACTTAGACTTCTATGTGACCCAGGCAGGTCACCTGGACCAATTAATTAATGGGAAAGATCTTCTTATTTAAATTACCATTACTGGGGGAAGGTGTTGAATGTGCTCAGGGAAAACTAGTACCTCTGGTATGAAAACTGATGAACCCTTTTCAGGGCTGCTTTGTATCTTTGGTGTCCACTAGTTCTCACCTGTGGCTCCAACATGCTGTAGCATGTGTAGCAGTGCACCTGGTAAACCATTTTAACAGATGGGCTAGACCAGAATGAGGATAACTGAGGGGCCTCAAGCCATTTGGTGAGTCAGTGGAGTGTCTACCCCAAGAATGTGAAGAATTACTCCAGTGCCCTGGGTGGATGAGAAAAATTTGTTCCAACAGCCATGAAGGTAACTGAAACAGGCTCTGTGTAACACTTATAGCTTGATAAGACATTGAAGATGTCAAGGTCATCCACTACATCCTGAGCCTTCACCAGTCACCTTGACTTTTGTCTTGCCCCTGAACCTTGATGACTCTGAAAGAGAATGAGGTTGACTACTCCTCACAGCTATGTCACAATCCTATTCATGTGCCAATCAAAAGACATCATCTTTACCATTTTGCTATATTTAATACCTCAGATTCCTATAATCACAGGCACGTGACAAAGCAGCAGGTGAAGATACACTGGCTGTGGTCACAACTCTGCACACAGGCAGCCCACGCCATAGGGTCTTCTTCTCACTGGACAGAAGTATAGTAGGATTTGGTAGCTGCCCGTATGTCTGATCTGCCTTTTTGAAAGATTGCACTGTTCACCTCCTACCATGAAGAAGGGCCTAGAAAAAGTGCCCCCAAAGTGGTCTCTTTCGCCTAATTATAGCCTGCTTATCATGGCAGGCAAGAATCCTACCCTACAGCAGAAACAGAAAAAATGTACAAAAACTTCTGCAAAGATGATTCCACTTAGTACATGGAAATGTGTATACACTTATGGATAATAAGAAATCTAGTAGACTTGAAAAGATGAACAGCTCTTGTTGTGAGAGAACTCAGCATGTATCATATCCAAATAGCAGCCCTGAGTGAAATAAGCCTGGTAAATGAAAGCCAGCTTATTGAAGTCAGAGCTGGATATGCATTTTTCTGCAGAGACCTTAGTGAAAGGGAACACTGTGAAACTGGCACAGGTTTTGAAATCAAAACGAATCCAGTCAATAAGCTGGTATGCCTACCAAAGAAAGTGAATGGTAGGTTCATGACAATGCAATTACCATTTGCAGGAAAGCACCATGATGTCATAATCAATGTATATACTTGCACCATTATGAACTCTGATGAGGTCAAAGAAAAATTTTACGAAGATCTGGAGCCCTTTACCATAAATATACCAGAAGAGGATAGATTTATAATTATGAGTGACTTTAAAGAAAGAGCAGACACAAACTGCCAGACATGGCAGGGAATCCTTGGGAGGAATGGAGCTGCAAACAGCAAGCAATGATCACTTACAGATGAAGATTTGTGCATCTCATGAGTTCAAAGATCTTTATGCAAACAATTCTCAGATCCACTTTTCAACCCTAACCCCTCCCCTGACTGCCAGTCCCATATATTCACCTTAAATATGAGATCAGATATCTCAAACTGGTGGGCCTGTAGAAATTTTTGAGCTCAACTGGAAACTATGCCCAAAAGACTATAAAACTGTACACACCCTTTGACCCAGCAATAACACTACTAGGTCTGTACACCCAAAAAACCCCAAAGGAAAAGCAGAAGGACCTACATATATAAAATGATTTATGCCAGCTCTTTGTGTGGTGGCAAAAAATTGGACATTGAGGGGATGCCCATCATTTGAGGAATGACTGAATAACTTGTAGCATATGACAAAGGGAAGGGGGGGTTTCAGAAAAATATGGCAAGACCTATATGAACTGATACAAAGTGAAATGAAAAGAACTGGGAGATCATTGTACTCAGTAACAGCAATGTTGTCATGATAATGAACTGGGAAAGACTTGGCAACTCTGATCGATACAATGATCTAAGACAGTTCAAAAGGACTAATGATGAAAAAATGTTGTCCACCACTATAGAGAGAGAACTAATGAACTCTGAGTGCAAATTGAAGTATACTTTTCTCATTTTCATTCTTTCTTTCCTTTTTTTTGTTATATGACTAATACAGAAATATGTTTTGCATTATTTCATATGTATAATTGATATCATATTGCTTGCCTTCTCAGTGGGTAGGGAAGGGTTGGGAGTGAGCGAGAGAATCTGGAAATTAAAATATAAAAGAAAAGAATGTTTAAAATAAATAAATAAATGTAAAAGAAAACAAGTTTACAGAAAACTTGGCATGAAATATAAATAAGCAACACACTCTTAAGATTCTTCATAGATGAATCTGGCAGAAAGACAGCAAAGAGAGGTAGAATGGAACAAATCCATCAAATTCACGAACGTTTTTCTAGAGACAAACATTTGGACATTGACACCTCAGCCCTTGATTGGCAGAAATGACATTTGGGAAGATGAAGTTGGGATGACCTGGATTAGATGCACTGATGAAACCCATGCTGGAGGGCGACATCTTGAAAGCATTGAGGCCTCATATTATAAGCTATGTCTGAGAAGAGAAGCAGAAAAGATCATTTATTTAAGGGAATTAATTAATCAGGGAAGTTCTCAGCTTATTTTGATGAGTTTACTGAGAGATGACCCTTGGTTTAGAAACTTTGACCATTTTGTTGTTGTTCAGTTGTTTCAGTAACCAATCTTCTGTGACCCCTTTTGGGGTTATCTTGGCAAAGATACTGGAATGGTTTGCTATTTCCTTCTGCAGCTACTTTTATAGATGAGGAACTGAGGCAAACAGGATTAAGTGACTTGCCTAGGCTCACACAATTACTCAGTGTCTGAGGCTGGATTTGAACTTGGGTCCTCCTGATTGTCCATACTTCTCCTTATAGTGTATATGTAGAAATAGCCATTGCTGCTTTGGTAAAGGGACAAAAGAAAATTCCTGAGTTAGTCTTGGTGGGTTGACTGTCCTTTGGTCCCTTTTAGATGGATTTCCATGACTGGGGTTGCCACTAAAATCATAGAATCACAGAATTGGTTGGGATTTGACCTCAGACGCTTCCTAGCTATGTCACCCAGGATAAATCATTTAATCCTTCTCTGTCTCAGTTTCCTCAAGTGTAAGATGAGGATCTTAATAACACCTACCTCCCAGGTTTGTCACGAGGACCAACAGATAATATTTGAATAAGTACTTAGTACAGTGGCTAGCACACAGTAGGCTTTTAATTCATGTTTATTCCTTTCCCAAGTCTGGAGATCCAGTCTACTACCCAGAAGAGGGGAAATTACTCAACCTCTCTGAAACTCTCCCCTCTTCGTAATTTCCCTATTATTGTCAAGGGTACCACCATCTTTCCAGTCACTGAAACTTGCATCCTAGGTGTCATGCTTGACTACTTAGTTTTAGCCCTGTCTCAAAACTGTTTCCAAGTTCTATCTATTTTAATTTTTTGAAGATCTTGAGTATAGATGACATTCTCCTTTGACACAGTAGTCACTCTGGGTCACTTGTTTAATATTTCTTTTCAATAATCACTAAAGTCCTTTCATTTATAATTTTCCAACATCCTGTTTAGGCCCCTTAACTTCTTTCTTTCTCATCTTTCTTCTTTCATGTTTCTTTAAATCTGAATGAGGAAGATTGCTGCCCTACTATGTAGGTCTTATAATTTATTTAGCTTTTCTTAAAATGTAGTAAAACTTAATCTGGTTATGCCTTTAGTTGCATATATTGGTTAAATTGTTAATAAATTACACATTAAATAACATTAACATATGTAATATAAATATTGAATGAATGAATGAAAAATATTGAAATTAAATATAATGCCTAACATACTTTAATCCTAGTAGATTAAGGGAATATGTATATAAATATGGAAGTAACCTCTACTTAGAAAGTCAGTTTTTCTAAGTCATTATATAACATTTGATGAACTGGAGTTAGGGCTCTGAGCTTAGTTGATTGAGAGAGGTTGAAATTTTATTAATTAATGATTATTTCCCTGGATAGTCCTAGAGTTTGGATAGTAAAATTAAATATAGGAAAAAAAAGAACGAAGAAAACTAAGAGATCATTGAAAGTGAGAATTCTGACTTTTATAGCTCTGTGCCATGGAGAGGAGATTGTTATTTTTATATTGAAACATGCAGGGGTTCATCTTTCTAATGTTATTGCATAAGTAATAAGTTCATCCCTTCCTTTACTTGTCTTTCACTAGAATATTTTCCCCTTCCCACCACAGGTTCCATGTGACAGACTTCCATGTGACCCAGGGAGGTCACATAGGTCAATTAATGAATGAGAAATATCTTCCTATTTAAATTACCATTGCAGGGGGATGGTGTAAGGTGCTCTCAGGGAAGACTAGTACCTCTGGCATGAAAGCTGATGAGCACAGACACATCTAGATCAATTCTCTTTTCTACTGAATGTCCTATTAAAAATGGGACCCCCAAAGGACAATTATTTCCCCACTTTTCAGGATGTAAACACTCATAATTATTTATCCCTCTTGGGCTATTTAGTTTTGTTTGCCTTTCTTAAATTTAATTTTTTCCCACTTTTATGAATCTCAAAGATTCTGCCCAAATGTGACATCAATATTAAATTAATCAATTTCATTTCCCCATTCAATGTGGAAGAATAAGTTATTTTTGGAAAAAAAGTAATCTGTTCTTTTCTTTTCAGAACATCATCTGCCAATCATTGCTTGCCTTTCGCATTGCTAATGCATGATTCTGAAGGAATGTTGCTGGAATTTCTTGTTATATGGGCTGTCTTGTTAAATAGCTTTTAAAAAAACATTTATATTTTAAAAATTTGAGTTCCACATTTTCTTTTTCCCTTCACTCTCTCCCCTAGCCACTGAGAAAACAAGATATATCATACCTATTATACATGCAAAGTCATGCAAAACTTTTCTCTATATTAGCCATATTGCAAAAATGCAAGAAAAATAAAGCAAAAAAAATATGTACTTTAATTTGCACTCAGAGTTCATCTCTCTGAGTTCATCACTCAGAGTTCATCATAGCATTTTTCATCCTGAGTCCTTTTGAATTATCTTGGATCATCATATTGATCAGCTGTCTCTTCCTACATAATTGAAACACATTCTATTTGTGCACTCTAGAGCTTTATGATAAATGGAGTGAAATCTAAGATTCCTTTCTAGTGATATGAGGAATTGCATCTGTAGATGAGATTTATTAATCTTCATTTTACTTTGTCCTGCCAGTATTTCCTTGGCAATTAACTTTTATGATTTCCTTAAATACTGTATTCATATTTCTGTTTGTTTGCTAAAGGATTGAGAGTAAATCACTTCTCTTTTCCTCAGATCAGAACTTCAGAAGTTGGTCCACACTTGCAACTGTTCCTCTCCTCCATGAATCTGTCACCCAAAACTGAGTGGTAGGTAACAGCTCTCAGATGGCAATTACTTCTGCATCCAGTGGCAGAACAGAGATCCCCTAGTATCTTTTTCTGCCCTCATGCTTCATGCCCTGGTGCCCTGTCTACCTTCTTTCATTTCCTAGGTGCTGAAATGTTTGGTACTACACAGACCTGTAGCCAGGCCTTGTCCTTACTTTCTGCAGACCCCTCTGGGATGAGAAACTGATTCATTGTAACTTTTTCTTCGTTTTCCTTTTTCAGAATTCAATCTGATGTCATTTATTGAAGGGTTATTGTGAAGAAGGGTTAGTGGGGAATCTAGGCTATACCGGCTCCTCTCCTTAAGCCATTTCAACTTCCCAATTATTTTTAATTGCCCAGTGTAAAGGTTTTTTTAAAAAATATATTCATCCTTTTCTGGAGTATTTGGTACTCTTGAATACTTTCTTCTATTGGATACTCTGTCTTATTTTTGTGACACTGCTCTTTCTTGGTTTACCTCCTAATTTTCTGTTCATACCTCAGTTTCATTTACTGGCCCATAATTCACAATACCCTCTAACTACCAGTGAAACCCAAGTCTCTGTACTGGGTTCGCTTCTTTTTCTCTTCTTTCACTTGATGACTTCATTGGTTCTCAATGGTTTAATTATTAATTATTTAACTATGTTCCTGACCACTAGGTCCATGTGTCCAGTCCAGTCCCTTCTGAGCTCCAATCTCATATTAGCAATTGTTTATCAAACATTTTAAACTGAACGTACTCTAAATCTTTCAAACTCAACATAACCAAAACAGAAACAATTGTCACTTTCACATACCCACTTATTTTGAACTTGATGTTTTATTTTTTTGAAGGCATCGTCATTCTTGTAATCTCCCAGGTTCACAGCCTTGGAATTATACATGGATCTTAACATTTCCTCACATATTTCCAATCAGTTGTCCATCCTTAACAGCTTTCAACTGATGCCTTTTCATTACTCACATGGGAACCAATTTAGTTTTGATCCTTGCCATCAAGATTCTTACAATAGCTAACTGCTCTCTGTGCATCATGTTTCTCCCTCTTTAATTTAACTTCTAAACAGATGTCAAAATAATTATCCTTAAGCGCAGATCAAACCACATGAGGCCTCTAGATCACAAACTTTATAAACTCCCTATTGTTTCTATGAACAAATATATACTTTAATTAACCAATTAATGCTTTTAATGACTTTTCCCCAATCTATCTTTTGCATTTCATTATGTATTACTCACCTTTATACTCTTTAGTCCACCTAAATTTGCCTCCATGGTGTTCCTCACACGTGACACTGAATCTCCCTTTCCGTGATTTTGTACTGAATTATTTTCTGTACCTGGAATGTACTCTTTCCTCCTTTCTCCCTTATATAATTCTACTAGAGCTTCAAGAAGCACCTATACAGTTCCTTTTCTAATACTTTAATTGATATTACATTCTCTTTCAAATTAATTTGAATTTAACTCCTTTGTATTTAATATCTTTTTTATTTTGTGCACACACATTGTTGTTACATATAGTAGCTCCACTAAAATATAAGCTATTTATAAGTAAGAATTGTTTGATTATTTGTACACAAAGCTCCAGCATGTAGCATGACTGTCAAATAGTAGATGATTAGTAAATGCCTGTTGATTGATTGATTAATAGCAAGAATGCACTTAGTTGCTTTTGATGAGTTCAACTGACCTAGGTGAACTAAATCCTCAGGTACTGAAAAAACTTGTTGATGTGATGACTCAATCATTATCAGTAATATTTGAGAGATGTCTAAAAAATGAGGGATATACTAGAAGGATAGAGAAGGGTAAATGTTACATCTTTCAAAAAGGAGAACTATATGTGCCAGTTTTAAACCCTTGAACTTATATTTAATTCCTAGGAACATTCTAGAAGAAACCATCACATCTCTTTACAAATCTTTAGGAAAATGTATTTTTCCAACTTATCTCTTTTAATCAGGTCTATTTTTGATTTTCCTTTGTCTGAGATCATGATTGCTGTCCCTCTTCCTTTTACTTCAGTTGAATCATGATAGATAATTCTCTAGACCCTTTATTTTTACTGTTTGTGCCTTCTTTTTGAAGTGTTTTCTTTGTAAAGAATATGTTTTTGGATTCTGTTCTGTTTATTTATTCTGTTGTTCACTTCCTTTATTGGGTGAGTTCATCCCATTTACATTCAGAGTTATACTTATTGAGTATTTACCTTTATCTTATCCCTCCCCCTGTCTCTGTCTCTGTCTCTCCCTGTATTCCTTCTCAAAAGTCCATTTTTCTTCTGACATCTGTCTCTCTTAATTCACCCTTCGCTTCTCTTATTCTTTTTCCTCTCCTACTTCATTGTGGGTTAAGAAAGATTTCTATACTCAACTACATGTGTATATCATTCTCTCTTTGAGCCAATTCTGATGAGAGTAAGGTTCAAGCATTGCCCAGCATACCCCCTTCTTTCCCTACAATCTCATTGCATGCCCTTTCTATTTGAGATAATTTCTCCCATTGTTCTCTCCTTTCCCTCTTCTACCAGCGCATACCTCTTTCTCACCCTTTATTTTTTTTTGAAGTCTTCAAATAAGCATTTCACATCTGTGTTCTCTGTCTGTTTATATTTCTTCTAACTGCCTGCAAAGTGATAAAGTTCTCAGTGTAACCTTTCCATATAGGAATGTAAACATTTTAGCCATATTAATTCCCTTATGAGTTCTCTTTTATGTTTACCTTTTTATGCAGCACTTGAGGCTTGTACTTAGAAGTCTAATTTTCCATTCAGCTCTGGTCTTTTCATGAGGAATGCTTGAATATCCTTAATTTCATATGTATCCATCCCCTCCCCCCCCAAAGATTATATACTCAGCTTTGCTAGGAAGTTTATTCATGTTTGTAGTTCTAGTTCCTTTGCCTTCTAGAATGTTATATTCCAAGTCTTTCAATTATTAATGTGAAAGTTGCTAAATCTTTTGTGATCTTATTGTGGTTCCATGATACTTGAATAATTTCTTTCCATCAGCTTATGCTATTTTCTCTATGACCTGGCAACTCTGGAATTTAGCTATAACATTCCTTCCAGGAAGTGATGGGTGGATTCCTTCAATTTCTATTTTGCCCTTTGATTCTAGGATTTCAAGGAAGTTTTCCTTGATAATTTATTGAAATGTAATATTTAGACTCTTCTTCTGGTCATGACTTTCAGGTAATCCAATAATTCTTAATTTATCTCTCAATGTATTTTCCAGGGTGGTTTTTTTTCCAATGAGATATTTCACATTTTCTTACATTTTTTCATTCTTTTGATTTTCTTTTATTGTTATTTGATATCTCATGGAGTCATTAGCTTCCACTTCACTAATCTTAATTAAAAAAACACTTTAAAGTTTTGAGTTCTAAATTCTATCCTTCCCTCCCTATTTCCCCTTTTTCTTTCCTGAGAAAGTAAGCAATCAGATATAGGCTATACATGTACAATTATGTATAACATTTCCATACTAGTCATTATGTGTACAAAAACTCAAACATAAGAAAAAAATGAAAGAAAGTGAAAAAAGCTTATTTCAGTTT
The DNA here is from genome assembly GCF_028372415.1 of Notamacropus eugenii. Lineage (NCBI taxonomy): Eukaryota > Metazoa > Chordata > Mammalia > Diprotodontia > Macropodidae > Notamacropus > Notamacropus eugenii. The sequence continues at coordinate 129,135,661 of NC_092878.1, forward strand.
GTATTCAAATAATATCTGTTTTTTCTATGGAGGTGGATAGTATGCTTCTTCATTAATCTTTTGTGATTGACTTGAATCATTGCATTACTGAGAATGGTTAAATCATTCACAGTTGTTCATTAAATAATATTGCTGTTACTTTGTATAACATTCTCCTGGTTCTGTTCACTTTACTATGTATCAGTTCTTGTAAGTTTTTCCTGAGTTTTTTTGAAATCATCCTGCTTGTCATTTCCTTTAGCATGATAATGTTCCATTAAAATCATATAACATTGCTTGTTTAGTCATTCTCCAATTGATGGGCATCCCTTTGATGTCCAATTCTTAGCCACCACAAAAAAGAGCTACTATAGTATTTTTGTTCAAATAGGTCCTTTTCCTTTTATTTGAATGTCTTTGGGATATAGACCTAGCAGCAGTGTTTTTAGCATTTAGGCATACTTCAAAATTGCTTTCTAGTCAATTCTAATTTTTAAGGAATTAATTTTATCAGTGAGCTTTTCTATCGTTTTTCCATTTGGCAAAATCTATTTCTTAAAAATTTCTTTTATTTAGTAAATTTTGTACAACATTTCCCATTTGATCAATTTTTTTCGAGATACTCTTCTCTTCTGTGGATTTTTATGCCTCTTTTCCCGATTCTTCAATTCTGGTTTGTAAGGAGTTTTTTTCTTCAATTTTTGTTTTGTGTCCTTTTTAACCAAGCTGATGTTTTCTAATTTTATTTTTATAGTCTTTTACAATACTATCTTTTCCCAAGAGTCTTGAATCACATGCATTCTTTCCTCAATTTTCCCTCTACCTCCCTGATTTAAAAAAAATTCTTTTTGAACTCTCTCAGGAATTCTTTTTGCACCTATGAACAATTCACATTTTTTTTGAAGTTTTGAGTGTAGTTATTATGACCTTGTCATCTAAGTTAGTGTCTTGATCTTCCTTGTCATCATCAGAACTTCCGAATAGTCAAGTTCCTTTTTTGTTGTTGTTGAAAATTGTCTTTATATGTTATTGGAAAAAGAAAATACTATTAGTTAAAAAAAAACTACATTCTGCTCCCAGTTTGAAGGGGGCACTATCCCAAACTTTAGGCTTTTCTTGCTGCTGTTTTCAGAGCTAGCTCTCAGTTTCTGCATTTTTTTTGCTACTTTTATATTAGTATGATCTAAGAAGAGTTTTGGTCCTTACTTTCCTGGCCTGTGCTCGGTTTTTAACCAAGAAAGTACCCTGTTCCCTTCTATTCACCAATACTCACAAGGTTCCCCACTCTCCTGAGTCCATTGACTGAGATCTCTTCAAACTACTACTGCCCCTGAGACATGAACTGTGTTTCTGACATTAAGTTCCCACCACTACCCAAGTAAGATAGAGTTTTACTGCCAAACTCATGTTTTCTTGGGATGGCAAATCATTTTGCCTGACCTTTTCTTGATCCTGCCACTCTAGAGGTAGATTTGAGGTGTTATTTAGAGGTGTTATTGTTTGGAGTAGAATTTGGAGCAACTCAGCTGAATGCTTTTCTATTCTGCCATCTTGGCTCTGGCTCCTCCAGATTAAATTTTAATTTATTTTTGACAAGGTTACTTAATTGCTAGGTAATGTGAATGTTGCAAATATAATTTACCTATATTTTTTTTTGCAAATTTTTGACAAGCTTGTCATTATTCTAAAGAAGATAAATATGAGTTGAATGACAATGATGAATTTAGTTAGGTGGTTGGATAACTAGACTAAAAATAAATTCTTAGTGTTTCAGTGCAAACATTGTAGGAATTCTTCAATTGAGAAACCCTAGAATCTATGTTTGCCCCATATTACTTAATCTTAAGCCTTACAAAAGTGGCATACTCATGAAATTTGCAGATGACTCTACAAGCAATTAGCTTACACAATTGAAAATGGAGTCAGGATCCAAAAGATCTTGACAGATTATAGTATTTGGCAATAACTAATAAGATGAAAAACAATAGAAATAAATATTATCTGATATTTCACACCCCTAAAATAGAAATCTATGTTATAGGTACAGAATGAGGGAAGGCCATAATTGGCAACTGTTTGGAAAAATAAAATGGAGGTTTTGGTGAATAACAAGTTTTGCATGATATTAGTAATATGATAGAAAAATCAACAAAATTAATGACACATTGGATTATAATAAGAAGTTTCCAAGATAAAATTAGTAATTTTGTTGATATCTTTCCTAGCATTATATACATGCAAAAAGAGTTGTTCTGGGTCTACATTATGTAAGGATATTGGAAGGATGGTGAATGTCCAGAGAAGAGTAACCAGAACGATGACTGACCTTGAGGACAATTTAAGAGATTTTTAAATGTTTATCTAGGATAGACTAGAGGAGTAGGGAATAAGTGTTCTCAAGAATATGAAGAGCTGTTGTTTGCATGAAGGGTCAGATTTGTTCTATCCTTTCTTGTAGGCCAAAAAACAGAAGCAACAGTTGAAAACTGTCTAAAGATAATTTTGACTTAATGTCATTATAAACTCCTACTGATTAGTGTTATCCAAATGTGAAGTGGCCTCCATGATTCTTCCTCCTTAGGGTGATAGTGGGAATTTTGGAGAAGTAGATATTAGACTAGATAAATAATGAAATCCTTTCGTAGCTAGATCTATGATTCTACACACACACACACACACACACACACACACACACACACACACACACACACTCCTGTATAGGTGATTCATGGTGGAGGTCTTGCTGACTCCAGGCTTTGCACTCTATGCACTGCTATCCACTTGTTTCTGAGAGGACACCCTCATCCCACCCCTTCATGGATGTAGGAGGTCCACAGAAGTTGTACATTTCACATGTTTTTGGATGTTTTCAGTGTATTGATTTGTTGTGCTGATTTTTCTCTTTTTTATCTTTAAAAATATTATCTGTTATAATGGACAGCTCTCTGGGAGGAGAAGGAGAAGTGATACTGGTAGAAAGTATTGACGATGTGATTTACATTTATATATTATATCCATGCATATGGTTTATTTCTTTTCCTATAACAAAATAGCTTTATCATACACTTTGACTTATAGGTTTATAAGTTCAGGAATTGGTGCTGGTCTCCTGGGTCATTTTGTAGATAGTTTTTTTAAAGCCTGTTTTAGATTGGAGATGAGTGGTCCCTCGAGCGTTGGGGGCCATATAGATAGATCTCTGATGCAAAGATGAAATATCCATCTACCTTTTACAGGCAGAAAAATGTCAATAACTATTTGCATTGGGTGTTACAGCATTCTTGAACATTGTGTTACATAGACAAAACCTTGATTTATTCAAATGTTTAAGGGGTTTGAGTAGTGGAAAACTTCATTTAATATACAGAATAAGCAAGATGATTCTGCTTAAAATCTTGATGGGCAATTTAATTTCCCTGATTTTTTGTCATTTCACAGTTAATACATTTATTGTCAAATCTGAACAGAAATAGGCTTGTAATATTACTTTCTTATTAGCATTTTCATTTCAAGTATGGAGACACAATGATCATCATTGCTATTGTTGTTAGAAGTCATATTATTCTCATCATTTAAAAACAAGTTCGTTATCAGATAAAAACACATTTTCCTCATGTGCATTTTGAGGTACTGGAGTTTCCCTATTCATAAACTTTCCTGTTTATTCTTCTTTTCTCTTAATTAAAATCAGATTCTTCTACATATAAATTGTCATTCTGCTCTCTCCACTTCTCATACGTTTTTGGTTAACATTTTCTTTTTAACAGATTGTTTACTTGTTGTATTTATAATGTCTGCTGGCCCCCAAAGTGACTTATTTCATATTTTAAATGTTTATATTAATGTCTATTGTTTCTTCCATTATCAGAGTAATCCCAAATATCCCTATGCTTGGCCTCCTACAGAGCCATTCCAATAACAAATTAGTATTTTTATAAACAGGAATAAATCAGCACAACAGATTAATACTTTGAATAAATCCAACCACATGTGCAATGTGTAAAACCTGTAGACCTCCCATCACAATGAAGGTTTGCATCAGGGATGTCCTTTCATATTACTTCATTCAACTCCTGCTTTATCTTTGTAATTTTGTTAGATTTACTTTTGATTTTTTTGGTGTGTACCTCTGTCCATTTTCATTGTTGTAGACAAAGTACATATTGTCATCTTTATTTTGCTTTCTTCACTCTGCATCTGTTAAAATGGAGTTTTGCTGACTTCTCTGTATTCATCACATATATTTCTTGTAGCACATTCATATTCCATTACACATATGTACCATATTTTATTTAGCTATTCTCCAGGCAATGGGCATCTACTTCTTTGTTCCCATTCTTAGTGATCATAAAAGTGCTGTTTGTTAATACTTTAGAGTATATACAGTCCCCATGGGCATTGTTATTCTTATGGATAGTCTCCTGAGATATAATTGCAGAATCAAAGGATCTGAAACAAATTGATATGAACAGGCAGTTTTGGGAAGAGGAAATCAAGGCTATATATGGTCATATGAGAAGTGCTCTAAATCATGACTGAATGGAGAAATGAATATTAAAACAACTTTGAGGTTCTATCTCACACCTATCAGATTGACTAAAATGATAGAAGGGGAAAATGACATGTGTTGGAGGGATGTGGAAAAATTAGGACATTAATACACTGTTGATGGAACTGTGAAAAGATCCAATTATTTTTGGAGAGCAATCTGGAAATGTGTCCAAAGAGTTATAAAGCTATGTATACTCTTTGACCCAACAATGCTACTATATTTATAGTTGCTGTCACATGAAACTTGCAAAATGAGTAATTACTGAATTGCACTGATTACCATGTTTAGCTGCTATTGATATGACTACAACATTGAATTAAGACAAGGTGGATATCTTTAATATTTGCTAACTTTCATGAGATTGGCCTTTTTAAGTAGTTGTGGAATAAATTGTTAGCATTTTCTTCACTAAAAGAAAATATTTTCCACCATTGTGAAACTTACTACAACATTTGCATAGTATTTCAAGGTTTACAAAGCACTTCATATATGTCATCTCCTTTGATCTCAATACTAATTCTGAAGTTGATACTCCTGTTATACCTATTTTACTACAGAAGTGAGAATTGGGTGGGTGGGGGGATGAATGAAATGTGTATGAAATGAAATCCATCACTTATCTGATAAACAATCAAGTAGAAGGGGGTAGACTGGTTTTCATCAGCATCAGACATTCTGAGTTAGTATAGCATCAAAAGAAGTACTCATTGACGTAATAGAATGAAAATACATAGAAATACTTTACCCAAATACTTAGCATATCACTGAAAGTAATTAAAGGAAAGACTGGAGAAATTTCAAAAAGACTTCGATTGTACTAAAATTGTAGATGAGATTAACATTCCTTTTTTAGAGCTGTTAAATATAAAAAACAATCAAAGAAGAAATTAATAAAATGTGAACAGATTTTATTAGATATTTTTGAATACCTGATAGATAAAATGATTTAATTTAGGAAAAAATGACTATGGATAAAAACTTACAAGATGATATTTTTGGAATATTTCCTTATTTTAAAATACCTTCTATCAAAATGAAATAGAAGAAGTCTTGCTTATTAATCACTCTATAGAGGAAATATATTTAATGTATATACCATAATTGTATATACTGTATTTGCCACATATATACACTATGTGTGTTTTAATGTGTATATTTTTTTATACATATGTATATGTACATATATTATAGTCTGTACATAAACTAACACCCCAGTGGAGACTTACTGAAATCATATGGTACCACAACCAGCAGGAGCTACAGGAGCTCTTAGCTCTGAGATGAGAAAAATGGTGAGAAAGATTATAAGAAAACTCTTTGGTGGAACTTGGAATAGGACTTGGCACGGATTGACAAATATGTTGCTCACATGGAATTCTGGGTATAGTTCCAGAGTGGACAAGAGTGCTTGTGGTCCATCACAAGGGAGCAGGAATCCTGGTTGCAGTTACAAGGCAAAGAAAAGGCAACTTCAGAGGAACAGGAGACCTTCCTGGGCAAAATACTAGAGTAAGTAAGTAATAGTAAGCAGAGTTGTGACCACATTTTTCCTGTCTTGGAAATGCATAAAACTTGCACAGTGTTAGCGTAGCTGTGAACTGGTACAATCATTCTGGAGAATAACTTGGAGCTATGCCCAAATGGCTATAAAACTGTACATACCCTTTGATCCAGGAATATCACTACTACTAGGTCTGTGTCCCAAAAAGATAAAAGAAGGAAAAGGACCTATGTACACAGAGGTATTTATAAAAGCTCTTTTTATGGTGGCAAAGAATTGGAAATTGAGGGGAAGGGATGTTTGTCAATTGAGAAATGACTGAATAAATGATCATTTAGAATTGTGATAGAAGTCTATTGTGCTTTAAGAAATGATGAGGGGGTATGGTTTCAGAAAATACATGAAGCTTTATGATTAAAATTAAGGTAAAATGAGGCACAAAATTCTGAACATATTCAATTGATTGGTAAATCTAGTGACTACTAATAAAATGGGTCTTTGAACCGCTAGTCAAAGGACCATTAGGTGAGGCTTATTGGCCATCATATAGTTTTGGAAATCACAAAAAAACAAAGAACAGAAAGCATTAAAAAGATTGGTTCCAAAGTCTGAACTATAGATGATGGAAAACAATATGATTGAATGGAAGTCACGAATGCAGGACCTCTCCCTTCCATCTTATTGCTACGGAAAGCTCGTTAGCAGTGTCTACCGGCATGGTTAGTTAAGTCATAGTGATAACAATCCAGGCTGTCTTGCAGGACAGCCAGTGTTGCAGAGATAACAGACTTCTTGGCTTGTTAGCAAGAGAACATATTTCTCTTAATTGTATATAGGTAGTAAGATGTGTAGAGGCAATATATTTCTTTGAATCAAGGAGATTAATGTGACAGCTTAGGTCAGAGAGGTGTGGGGATTAAAATTGTCCAAGCTACAATAAGAGAGACTGAGGCAGAGTCCTGAGCCAATGGCACTTTATTAAAGAGTCAATGGTTTCCTCTAATGAAGTGGACTTCAGATCTTCTTCATGATCTGAGCTACCCCTTGTTTCCAGAGTCCAATTTTTATAGGGCTATGCTGGGGATGGAAGCTCAATTCCAGGTGGACAGTCTCGGGCGGGTAAAGGTGGGAACTTCTAAATCTTAGAGTTCTCACGAGACCCCCCAGGAAACGACTGGGAATCGAGGTGAACCGAGCTATCTCGTGTATTTCCGCCTCTTCCCGTGAGAAACGTGATGGGAGAGAGCTCTCCCCGCCCTCGAGATTGTCCCGGATCTGGGCACACCTAACAGCACGGTATTCAGATGCAAACTATGCAGCTGGAGAGCTTAAATAGGATCAGGAAAGCCTGAAAGCGCTCTTGGGCGGAGGGGCCACGTGTGAGGACAACAAGGATCTGCTTTTCCTCTCTCCTCTCTCCCCTCCCCCTCTCTCCCCACTTATACTTCTACTTCCAATCTCTTATTGTAAGATCTTTGCCTCCTTGGGAGATTCTTCGCTCCCTCCTAAGGAAGAATTCCCTTGCACTTGTAACTAGACCCTGAAATAAAGCTCAACCCTTGTTCAACTCTGGAACGTCCTTTCTCTCATACGAGCATCCGGTTTGGCCAACCGAAGACGTCCGATAGAGGTAAGGGAAGATTCGGGTAGCCCACAGGCCTCTAGGCCTGGCAGGGCTAGGTATGTAGATGTTCATGAGTGGCTATACCAAATACAGACTAATTCATGTGTAAGCTGATGCATTGGCTAAAATAAGCAAAACAATATATCAGCAGGGTCACAGGTTGGGTAAAGCAGGAAATATCTCCCCTGACTAGGTGGTTACAAGATGCATGGGTTTCTCCTTAGGTTAGGCAGTAGCAATATATATATGTTCTAAGAACATATTAAGGAGACTTTATATACCATGCCACCAATCCATGCTTGGTTTAGTCACGAAACATGAGCAAAACAGAATGGAGATATCTGTTAGCATTCTTATGGTTGAGTAAGTGAGCTCCACAGCTGATAAACAGTAATGAACATTACATTGAAGACTAAGGACTATTATAGGGCCCTTCTATTAGAAACTATATCTGTATGTGACAAAGTGTGGACTACTACATTGCTTATTCTTGCCTAAATATGCAAAAGAGGCAGGGTAAAATATAGAATCTTATTGGTTGTCAGACTTTGCACTTAAGAGCCAAAAATAACATATTAGCAGGTGAGGTGTAGTGTGTGTGTGTCACAAATTGGGTGCAGCACATGGCATCTGCGCTGATTAAGTGCTAATAAGATGGTCACCTGCTCACACTGGACAAGAGAGAATGGTCTGGAGGTACAAAGATAAATTGGAGGACTTTCTATGTAGTTGAATCATCTCCATTACACTAGGCTTGGTCAGTATGTCAAGGAAAAACAAGAGTGGAAGGCCTTTAGCTAACTTCTTATGATTATACAAATGATCTTACAATCTGAAGATCACAGTTCTGGAATCTAATTTACAGAACTTATAATCACTACCCCTATAGAATTATATCAAATTGATTGATACTGATTGGAATGGAATAGGAGTCCTCAATGAATCAACTTGCACAGAGCAAAACTGAATTTCTGAACTTAACCCAGAGACAAAGAAACTTGGCTTTAGGCAATCCTGGAAGTGATACAGAATAGAATCAATTATAAAATGGAATCAGAATCAATTTGATTTTCTCAATTCCTCACTTTGATCAATGGGAGATGTTTCTTCTGTAGGTCACTTATCTATACATTAATTCTATAAGATCTTTAACATAATCATTACTAATGGGGTTGACTAACACAAGCCTTTCTGTTCCAAGTTCAGAACAGGCTTTAACATATACAACTTCCACAAGCAATAATATGACAGAGGACAGCAAGGGTCCACTTATCAACCATAGATAACATCATTTCCTTGCGGCCAAGTGAACCGAGAGGAGGGATTCCACCAGGGTTCACCTGGAATGGGTAGTTGTATCTTTGCAATAACTTGTTAGATCTTATGTAGTCCTGTCAAAGTTTTTCTGATTGGGTAATGTAAGAATAGCAAGATTGATTAATCATAAGATAAGCTATAATAAGAATACCTAAAGTCTTGAGCTAATATTAAAGGAGACATTTGCATGTCACCAAGGTAACAAAAAAAACCTCAGAAAACATAGATACTGTGAAACAAAAAGCCAAAGTGTTGTTTGTCCTCAACAAACAGAGGACCTATGATATCACAGTGATGTCTTGGCTTCTGAATTGAATTTGAATTGAAATTACGTGAGATAGAGTTGCACAAAGTTGTTAGCTTCACTCTGTCTTTCAGAGTCATTGAGGTACAGTGGCAAGGCAAAAGTCAAGGTAACTGGCAACGGCCTGGGATGTGGTGGGTGATTTTGGCATCTTCATGGTCTGACCAAACTCTAAGTGCTCCAACAGTGCCTTCATGGCTGGTGAAATAGATTGTTCTTATCTGCCAATTATACTGGGCTAAGACTTCTCATGTTTGGGGTAGACACCCCAATAGTTCACTGATGAATTTTTGGCCCTTATCTAGCAGTAGTATTCAGAATGCCCTGCCTTTTAATTGCAAACCTGGTTACCTGTATCTTTTAACATGGATAAACTGTTCCATTATCTACTTGATTGATTTTTGTTATTCTAGTGTAAAAGTTGTGAATCAGATCTATTTGGGCTAAATGAATACACACACTCCCTCAAACTATTTGTAAATTTCCACCCTGTCTGTTTGAATGTTTATTTTTAGAGTTCTCAGAGGTGTTGAGGAAGAAAAAAAATATCTACAACAGAAACCGTTGTTCCTCTGGGCAATAAAAACAAACAAATCACTTCATGACTTTTCTTCTTTTCTAGGGTCAAGAAAAAGGCCTAGAAACTTTAAAAAAATGGTATTTTATTTTTCCCAATTGCATGTATAAACACATTTTAAGATTCTTTTAAAAACCTTTGGGTTCCAAATTCTTTTCCTCTCATTCTCTGTACCCCTATCCTGAGATGGCAAACAATCTGATATAGATTATATATGTGCAATCATGTAAAGCATATATCTATATTAGTCATTTTGTTGAAGAATACTACCAAGAAAGAAAAAAAATAAGCAGGAAGCAAGGAAGGAAAGAAAGAAAGAAGGAAAAAAGAAAGAAAAAGGAAAGTAGTATGTTTTGGTCTGTATTCAGATGTCATCAGTTCTTTCTTTAGAGGCAGATAGCATTTTTCATCAGGAGTCCTTTGGGGTTGTCTTGGATCATTGCATTTCTGAGAATAGATAAGTCATTCATAATTGTTTAACATACAATATTGCTGTTATCATGTGCAACATTTTCCTGGTTCTGCTCATTTCACTCAGTATCAGTTAATGTAAGTTCAGGTTTTTCTGAAATCTTCCTGCTTGCCCTTTCTTATAATACAATAATATTCCTTTAGAATAATAAACCATAACTTGAGGGATTTTAAAAAAATATCAGAGTATTCTTAATATTTTTGTTTATAATTTTAAGGATACTTAAGTGAAAAGTCATTTTTCTAAATTATAAAATCAAGAGACAAAAAATTTATTCTTCTGGTACATGTGAACATTCTTAACTCATTGTAAGAAAGTCTCTTTCCCCCCTCACAACTGTCACTTCTTTTGCTTCCAATACATACCACACACCTTTTTGTATTGAATTATGAAAAACACACCAAAGAGTGATCACGTAATAATTATTTTTTAGAAGTGAACCGAATAAGACAACTTTTCACTTGCTCCCATGTTAAGTTAAAGCTTTATATCCTATTAGACCTTTTGACAAGGCTGCAGGCTAAATTCACTTGGAAATGTACTAAGGAGGTGTACTATGGGTATAAAAATGACTACTTTATTTTGTTGGTTATCAACCTCTGGCATACATTTCCTCTTCTGCACCTCTATTTAGCAATAATCACCACAAAGAACAAGTAACTCCAACAACATTACCCTATAGCAAAAGTTGGAAAGATCCCCACAGTTAATGGGATAATTTTTTCCCTTTATTTTTATAAAAAGCATTGATTTTCTCTCTTTTCCATGCAACCCCCAACTTAGAAAAAAGAAGAAAATCCCTTGTAACAAATATGCTTAATGAAATAAAGCAAATTCCTGCATTTTCCATGTTTCAAATTGAATGTCTCCTCCTATATCTTGAATAATTTCACCTCTTTCAGGAGGTGCAAAACATAAACAACACTTTTCTGGAATTCTGGGTGGTCATTGCATGAATCAGATATAACAACAACAGTTGATGGTGATAGTGATGATGATGATAAAAACATACATAGAACTTAAAGGTTTGTAAAACTGTTTACAGATGTTATTTCAATTTATCTTAATGTTCCCATTTTCCAGATGAGGAACTTAGACTGATTGAACTCTTAAATATATGATTCCAGATTTCAGCTCAGGTCTTCCTGAATCCAGATTCAGTTCTCGTTTCAAAGACATTTAAAAAAATATTTAGTGTTTTAGTTTTCCCTAGGTGCATGTAAAAACATTTTTAATATTCATTTTTAAAGCTTCGAGCTCCAAATTCTCTCTCTTCCTTCCTCTCCACTCCCTCTCATTGAGAGAAGCAATTTGATATAGGTTGCACATGTATAGTCATGCAAAACACTTCCATAATAGTAATGTTGTGAAAGACTAACTATGTTTCTCTCCATCCTATCCTACCCCCTGTTTGTTCTGTTGTTTCTCTCCTTTCACCTTTTCCCTCCTTGAAAGTGTTTTGCTTCTGACTATCCCCTCCCCAAATCTGCCCTCCCTTCTATGACTCTCCCTTCTCTTTTCCCCTTCTCCCTACTTACCTATAGGATAAGATAGATTATTATACCCAGTTGAGAGTGCATGTTATTACCTCTTTGAGCCTGTTCTGCTGAGAGTAAGGTTCCCTCCCTCTCTCTCTCACCTCCCTTTTCTTCCCCTTCATTGTAAAAGCTTTTTCTTACCTCTTTTATGTAAGATGATTTAACCCATTCTACCTCTCCTTTTTTCTTTCTCCCTATACATTCCTCTCTCACCCTTTAATTTTATTTTTTAGATCTCATCCCTTCATACTCAACTCATACCTGTGTCTTCTGTCTGTATATACTCCTTGTAACTACCCTAACACTGAGAAAGATCTCATGTGTTACAAATATTATCTTACTATGTATGAACATAATCAGTTTAATGTTATTAAATTCCTTATGATTTCTATTTCCTGTTTACCTTTTAATGTTTCCCTTGGGTCTTATATTTCAAAATCAAAATTTCTATCTAGCTCTGATCTTTTCTCAAGAAGGTATGAAATTCCTCTATCTCACTGAATGTCATTTCCTCCTCCACCTCGATAGATTATATTTATCTTTACTGGGTAGGTGATTCTTGGTTTTAAACCTAGCTCCTTTGCCCTCCAGAATATCATATTCCAAGCCTTCTGATCCTTTAATGTAGAAGCTGCTAAAGTTTGTGTTGTCCCAACTTGTGGCTCTACCATACTTGAATCATTTCTTTCTGGCTGCTTGCAATATTTTCTTATTGACCTGGGAACTCTGGAATTTGACTATGATATTGCTGGGAGTTTTGATTTTGGGATCCCTTCAAGGAGATAATCAGTAGATTCTTTCAATTTCTATTTTCCCCTCTGACTCCAGAACATCAGGGCAGTTTTTAAAAGTTGATAACTTTTTGAAAGATGATATCTAGATTTTTTTTTTTATCTTGACTTTCAGGTAGTCCAACAATTCTTAAATTATCTCTCCTGGATCTATTTTAAAGGTTAGTTGTTTTTCCAATGAGATATTTCACATTTTTCTTCTATTTTTTCAGTCTTTTCTTTCTGTTTGATTGTTTCTTGATATTTCATAAAGTCATTATCTTTTAATTACCTAATTCTAACTTTTTCATTTTTGTAAAACATTTTTAATATTGATTCATTTATTTTTCAGTTTTCAACATTCACTTCCATAAGAATTTGTATTCCAAATTTTTTCTCCATCTCTCCCCATCCCCAGCCCAGGACAGCATGTACCCCATCCACCCCTTCCCACAGGCTATCCTCCCTTCTATCACCTTTCCTTCTTCCACCTCCTCCCCTCCCTTTTTCTGTAGGGTAAAATAGATTTCTCTACCCCATAGACTGTACATTTTATTTCCCAGTTGCATGCAAAAATAAATTTTAACATTTCATTTTTAAAGCTTTGAGTTCCATATTCTCTCCCTTCTTCCCTCCCCATCCACCCTCATTGAAAAAAACAAGCAATTTGATATAGGTCATGCATGTGCAGCCATGCAAAACACTTCCATAACAGTTATGTTGCAGAAGACTAACCACATTTACCTCTGTCCTGTCCTGCCCTTCATTTATTCCATTGTCTCCATTGACCTGTCCCCACACAATAGTGTTTGCTTCTGATTATCCCTTTCCCCAATTTACTGTCACTTCTATTATCTTCCCTCTCCTATCCCCTTTCCTCAAGCCTTCCTGCAGGGTAAAGTAGATTTTCATATCCATTTGAGTGTGCTATTCCCTCCTTAAGCCAAATCCCATGAGAGTAAGGCTCACTTATTCCCTTTCATCTCCCCTCTCTTTCCCTCCATTGTGAAAGCTCTTTCTTGCTTGTTTTATGTGAGATGATTTGCTACATTCTACCTCTCCCTTTCTCTTTCTCCTAGTGCATCCCACTCAACAGTAAATTTTATTTTTTTGATATTCTCACTTCATATTCAGTTCACCCTGTGCCCTCTATGTACATACACACGTATATATATATATATATGTATATGTATGCACACATATGCTCAGATGTGTATATACATATACACATATACTTATATGTGTATATACATATATATCAATATACACATACACACAATATATACACACATCTACATATATACATACACACCTATATATATAAACATACAGATGTTTATGTATATGTGTATGTATATGTGTATAAACATGTATACAGATATACATATATGTACACATACATACATACAAACACACACATATATGTGTGTGTATATATGTAGATATATCTATATATTTCTGTATCTATCTATCTATCTATCTATCTATCTATCTATCTATCTATCCACATTTCTTCTAACTACCCTAATACTGAGAAAGGTCTCATGACTTACAAATATTATCTTTTCATGTAGGAATGTAAATTGTTCAGCTTTAATGAGTTCCTTATGATTTTTCTTTCCTGTTTACCTTTTCATGTTTCTCTTGATTCTTGTATTTGAAAGTCAAATTTTCTATTCATCTTTAGTCTTTTCAACAAGAATTCTTGGAAGTCCTCTATTTCATTGAAATTGCATTTTCCTCCTTGAAGTATTATATGAAGTTTTGCTGGATAGGTGATTCTTGGTTTTAATCCTAACTCCTTTGACCTCTGGAATATCACATTCCAAGCCCTTTGATCCCTTAGTGTAGAAACTTCTAAATCCCATGTTATCCTGATTGTATTTCCACAATACTTGAATTGTTTTTTTCAGGATGCTTATCACATTTTCTCCTTGACCTGGGAACTCTAAAATTTGCTTATGATATTCCTAGAAGATTTGATTTTGGGATCTCTCCAAGGAAATGATCAGTAGGTTCTTTCAATTTCTATTTTCCTCTCTGGTTCTAGAATATCAGGGCAGTTTTCTTAGATAATTTCTTGGAAAATGATGTCTAGGCTCTTTTTTTTGATCATGGTTTTCAGATAGACCAATAATTTTTAAATTTTCTCTCCTGGATCTATTTTCCAGGTCAGTTGTTTTTCCAATGAGAGAGCTCACATTGTCTTCTATTTTTTCATTATTTTGGTTTTGTTTTATAATTTCTTGATTTTTCATAAACTCATTAGTTTCCATCTGTTTCATTCTAATTTTTAAAGAACTATTTTCTTCAGTGAGCTTCTGGACCTCCTTTTCCATTTGGCCAATTCTGCTTTATAAGGCATTCTTTTCCGCATTAGTTTTTTGGACCTCTTTTGCCATTTGAGTTAGTCTATTTTTTAACGTGTTATTTCAACATTTTTTGATTCTCCTTTAGCAACCTCTTGGTTCATTTTTCATGATTTTCTTGCATCACTCTCATTTCTCTTCTCAATTTTTTCCTCTACCTTTCTTACTTGATTTTCAAAATCCTTTTTGAGCTCTTCCATGGCCTGAAACCTTTGAATACTTTTTTGGAGGCTTTGGATGTGGGATTCTTGACTTTGCTCTCTTCCTCCATTTGTATGCTTTGATTTTCCTCTGTTGTATCCTTTGCTCTTTCTCTAGTTGTATGCTTTGATCTTGCTCATCTGAAAGGATGGAATAAAATTCTTCTTCTTCTTCTTTTTTTTTTACCAAGAAAGTAGCCTTCTATAGTCTTATTTTCCCCCTTTTGGGCATTATCCTAGCCAATTACTTGACTTTTGAGCACTTTTTCAAGTGTAAGGTATACTACCCCAAGCTTCAGAGGATTTGTGCAGCTGTTCCCCCAAGATATCTCTAAGGACCTGTAAGTTCTTATTTCCTCAAAAGTGGCATAATAAAGGGAGTGGTGTTTACTCCTCTGCTGGCCTACACTCTGGTCTGTGAAGAACCAAAAGCACTCATTTCTGTCCTGGAACTCTGAGCAGGATTCCCTCTCCAAAGCCCAGCTGCCACCAGCCCTACCACACCAGTCCTCTTCCTTGCCCCAGGACTGCCACTCAGGACTGAGACTCAGGTCAACCATTTGATTCCACCACCATCCTTAGGCCAAGAGCTCCAGAAGTGGTCATTGCCGAGTCAGTGGCTGCCACCATCCTGGGGCTGAGGATGAGATCAGACTAAGTTCCTCTGTCACCCAGGTAAGAGAGCTTTCTCACTGACCTTTGAAGCTGTCTTTGGTGTTTGTGGGTTGAAAAATCTGGAAGACACAGCAACTGCCCATGATTCAGTGCCCTGAAGCCTGCTCAAGTCCTGCCTGTTCTGGCATGGTCCAGGCTGGGCTACTCTCCACATGTGGTGTAATGGACCCTTTCTGTTGACCTTCCAGGTTGTCTTGGGTTGCAGATCTGTTTCACTCTGTAATTTTGTGGCTGAAGCTGCTCTAGAATTTGTTTAGATTCATGTTTGTACAGGTATCCTAAGAGCTGTGAGGGGAGAGCTTGAGGAGAATCATGCTTTTTTTCTGCCATCTTGATTCCGTCCCCCCAATTCTAACTTTTAAGGAATTATTTTCTTCAGTGAGCTTTTGTGCCTCCTTTCCCATTTAGATAATTCTGCTTTTTAAGGAGTTCTTTTCTTCTGTGAATCTCTTTTTCCATTTTGATAATAATGCTTTTCAAGGCATTCTTCTCTTTGTTGTATTTTTGTGCCTTTGACTTATTCTATTTTTATTGGTGTTACTTTATTCAGTATTTCTTTTTGTGTCTCCTTTACCAATCTATTGAGTTTTTTCATTATTTTCTTGCATTATTCTCATTTCTTGTCCCATTTTTCCTCTACCTCTCTTTTTTGACTTTTAAAATCCTTTTTGAGTTCTTTCAGGAATCCTTTTTAGGCCTGAGATCAAGTCACATTTTTATATTACTCCCTCCTCTCCAAGGATTTGAATGTAGTAGTTTTGTCTATTTGTCTTCTTCTGAATTTATGTTTTGATCTTTCTTTTCAACATAGGAACTTTCAATGGTCAGGATCTTTGTTGTTGTTGGTTTTTGCTCATTTTCCCAGTTCATTTCTTAACTTTTGGCTATATACTAAAGTTTGACTCTGCTTTCAGGGTGGAGGGGTACTGTCTCAAAGCTTTTTTTGGCAGCTATTTTTACTTCCTTTTCCATTCGACCAGTTTTCCCAGTTAAGTTTTGTGTTTCCTTTTCCATTTGATCAATTTTCCCAATTAGGTTTTGGGTTTCCTTTTCCATTTGATTAACTCTTCCTTTTAGGGAATTATTTTCTCCAGTTAATTTTTGAACTTCCTTTTCCATTTGTTCAGTTTTCCTTTTCAAAGTGATGTTCTCATCAGTGAATTCTTTTTTTATACTTTTAAAATCATTGGCCAGTTTTTCTTCTATTTCCTTCTTCAGCTGTTCCAGGAAGGCTAGTTGTGCTTGCGAGAGGTTCATAGTCCCTTCTGAAGTTTCAGATGGAAGTACAGTCTCAGCTCTGACCTCTTTGGTGTTTGTGTTTTGGTCCTTATCCCCCATAGAAAGATTCTATGGTTTTTTCACTTTTCGTCTGCTTTTTCCTATTCATGATGTTGGCTGAGTGTTGTAGCTTCTGGTTCTTTCAGTCAGAAGGTACAGAACTTTGTGTTGAGCTGATGTGTGAAAAAGCTAAAAGCAGGTTTTTGTTTTTTGTTTCCCAGATCAACCCTGGGGTTAGCTTGTTAAGTGTGTGGGAGGAGTGGTCTGGTCACAGGAGATCTCCTCAGCTGAACTGAGGCAAAGGCAAGCTCAGGGGATGGTGATCCCAGCTTCCCTATTGTCTTCCCTTTTCCCCTGGAGGGCTGAGGCACGCCTAGATGCTAATGCATGTTCCCACTCCTCCTGGGGCTCCTCTCCCCAAGCTGAGGCTTGCCTGGGTCTCAGTGAGAATTTTCTCTGCCCTGGGTCCTCTGTCCTTCCAGATCTCCTCCGCCCACAGTAGGAAGAATCTCCCTTTGCTATTTTCCTAGCCTCTGGTGTTTGCCCCCTTCTGCTGTTCCCGCTGATCCAGGATTTTTCTGGGGAAATATTTTATGGTTCTTTCACGGTCATCAGGGGGGAGGAGAGAGCATTTACTGATCACTCTGCCATCCTGGATCCCGGAAGTTCAAGTAGGTGACTTACCGAAGTTTAGTCTTCAGGCTTAAGGTTTCAAGGGCTGCTGCACTGATATCTGGCACTCAGCGGCTTTCACCGGCTCGGTTTGGCTGGTCTCCTGCTCCGCTGGTTCCGCCCGCCGCTCTCAGGCTTCTCAGGTCCCTTCCACCCTGCTGTGCTGACCATGCTGCGCTGTGCACTGGGGGCTCACCCCCATGGAACAGATCCTTCTCATAGACCTTCCAGTCTAACCTGGGCTCCGAATCTGTCAAAGTCTGTGACCCACTGGATTCCGCACCTCCAAAGTTTGGTCAGATTCTCCTTTCAGAGGTATCCAGAGGAGTTTGTCCAGGAGCTTAGGTGAGTCAATGCTTTCACTTCGCCATCTTGGCTCCGCCCCCCCACCCCCCAGCAGCTATTTTTAGAGCTAGTTCTGGGGCTCTTAAGCTTTCAGTTTTTCCTAAGTAGTATGCTTTAAAGAGAGGTGTGTTTACTACTCTCCTGATGTGTTTTCTGGTCTGTTAGTAACTGCAAGCACTCTTTTCCACCTTGGAACTGTGACCAACATCCTTAGTGCCCTGCAGCCAAAAGCTCTGATGTGCCAGTGCTCTTCCTGATCCCAGACTAAAACCTAGGGATGCCACACAGACCTGAGTATGGGTAATACAACAGAGTCCTGCATTCAACTCCAGCAAAGGGCCCCCTGTAATTTACTTCTGAACATCTGTGGGCTGAGAGCTCTAGAAGCAGACATTACTGAAGCTGATTCCCTTGCTCCTGAGTGCAACTTCTGCTTTCCTGTGGCAGAGCTTGATGCTTGCTTCATTCTCACCCCTGTGTGATAGACATCTCTTATCTACCTTCTGAGTTGTTTTGGGCTGGAAAAATATTTCATCTCATCCCTTGGTGGTTTCTGCAGCTCCAGAAAATTTGGAGATCCTATTAAAAGTTGTTTAGATAGGTATTTGGGACAGTTCAGCTGATTCTCTGCCTTTTCTCCCCCATCTTGGCTCCACCCCTCCCAAATCTAATTTTTAAGGAATTATTATTTTTTTTTGACATTTTTTTTTATTTAGCTTTTAACATTCATTTTCACAAAATTTTGGGTTACAAATTTTCTCCCCTTTTCTCCCCTCCCCCCCCAAATGCCAAGCATTCTAATTGCCCCTATGACCAATCTGCTCTCTCTTCTATCATCCCTCTCTGCCCTTGTCTCTGTCTTCTCTTTTGTCCTGTAGGGCCAGATAGCTTTCTATACCCCTTTACCTGTATTTCTTATTTCCTAGTGGTAAGAACATTACAGTTGATCCTAACACTTTGAGTTCCAACTTCTTAGGAATTATTTTTTCAGTGAGTTTTTGTACCTCCTTTTCCATTTGGCTAATTCTACTCTTTAAAGATTTCTTTTCTTCAGTGAATTTTTGTGCATCTATTTCTTTTCTATTTATTTATACTCCTTTACAAAGCTCACAACTCTTTGTTTTATTACACTTTTGCATCATTCTTATTTCTTTCCCCATTTTTCCTCTGTCACTCTTATTTAATCTTAAAAATTCTTTTTGAACTGTCTTAGAAATCTTATGGGGGCCTGAAACCAATTCATATTCTTTTGAGGATTTACCTGTAGCCATTTTGACATTATTGTTCTCTTTTAAGTTTGTGTTTTGATCTTCTCTGTCACCATAGTCTATGCCCAGGGTTTTTTTGCTCATTTTTTTCTAGTCCATTTCTTGACTTTTAACTTTATGTTAAAATTGAGCTCTGTTCCTGGGATAGAGTGGGCACTATCCCCAAATTCAGGTTTTTCCTGATGCTGCTGCCTTCAGAGCTGATTCTGGGAACCTATAAGGTTTTAGTTCTTGCAATGTTGTGTGATCTAAAGAGAGGTGTAGTTACTGTTTTCCTGAACTGTGTACTGGTCTGTGAGCAACCAGTGTTTCTGCAACTGTGATCACCTCTCTACAGTCACATGGTCTAGTTTGCTAGCGTTCCTCCTTACTCTGGTTCTATGACCTGGACCCATAACTTAGATGCCTGTATGGGTAATGCAACAGAGTCCTCCTCCCAGTGGCAACAAAGCTTCCTCTGAAAGCTCCTTCTGATCACTTCTCTGACCCTTTTGTTATCTACATAGTGAGAAATCCCAAAGCTATTGCTGCTGATTCAGTCATCCTAAAGGCCTGTGGTTGTTTGTTGGGGCATGGCCTGCTGCTGCTTTGTGTCCTGTGCTATACTGAACTCCATTCTCACCCTAATGAGCAGACCTTTCCTGTCAACCTTCTACATGGTCTTGATCTGAAAAACTGTTTCACCCTGTCCTTTTCTTGCTTCTGATGCTCTAGAACTTGTTTTGAGGTTCTATTTTAGAGTTGTTTGGAAGGGAATTGGGGAGAACCCAAGTGAATTCCTGCCTTTATTCCTCCATATTGACTCTCAATTTCTTAAATTCCTAAGTATCTCTTAGTTAAAATTTTAAACCTGTAATAATTTGTTTTATGGTGCAAGGTGATGCTGAGTTATCCATAGCTTTGTGGGAATTTTTATAATTCTCAGCAATTTGATCCACAATATGGTAATACTTCTAATCAGGCTTTATTTTTGACTAAATTGATATATGATTTCCAGGTTCTCTGCAAGTAATGAGAAAAAATCACCATTATTTTGATGTGTGTATTTTACCATCTCATGGAAACAACAGCTTTGGTGTTATCTTTAAAGAAAAAATACATATTCTTCACTAAAAATTGCCTTTTCTCCATCTTTAATAGTTGAATCTCTATACTGTCTTGTCCATAACAATTTTTTTCTTGATAACAAGAGGTGATACCTTTTTTTTTTTAAAAAAAATAACTCACCTTCTTACTTTTTTCCACCTTCATGAACCCTGCCCTGTACTCTAGAAGAGTCATTAAGAATCTTTCCTATTGCTAGGCCCTCTGAAGCTCTTTGCTTATTTTCTGAAATTTAATCAATATATTTTGCAGCATGTAACAGCAAGGACCCTGGTATACACAGGAGGGACTGCTGTACAGGTTCTTAAATCTACTTTTCTGAAAGAAAAGCAACTTTATGAGGGGTCAACAATCTTTTAATCAAGCACATATATCATTCATTTAGTTCAGGGGAAAAAGGCAGCACCCTGAACTTCAGAGAGCATACAAAGAAATAATAATCAACAAACAGGGCTTCCAACTGTCTGATCATAAGCAATATATACATCAAAGATCAACAGAGATCTCCAACTATCTGACCATACATATATAGTTACCAGAAAAAGAAGCCCTGGCATCTGGGTTTTCAAAGCCAGGGGCTCCTTAGTGGCTGCCCAGAGTATCATCTGGCTAAACAAATACCTCCAATGAGAATGCTCCAAAGTAAAACCTCACCTCAGAGTATTTATAAATTTTTGGCAATTTTTCATTTTATTTTCTCTTCTACATCAATGTCATTGTCCTGTAGATTTGAATGAGTTGAAATGCTCGACATCTGCAAACTTCCCTGAAGTAACATCTATTTTAACAGTAACAGAATTAAAAACAGGAGGAAAAGGGGAATGAAATATGAATGTATGGCTTGAAATTTAGCACTCAGCCTCCAAAAAACTAAAGGTAAAGAAATCAGCTTAATTCAGTTTTATCTGATCAAAGTAAGATGATAATCCTAACATCAGTAAAACACACATGAAGTGGACTACATAAAATTATTGCTTATCACAAATAATTCATATGCCACTAAAGACAAGACAGTATGACAGTATATAAAATAATTTTTTGTTTTTTTTTATAGTCAGCAAACTAAGTACAATAAGATATTATTAGTCTATATATTATTCAGGTAATTGTGTAAATGTATGGAGGCGTTCCATAGAATACAATTTGCAAAGAAGTTATTTTATTCAATGAAAAGATAATTTACTGTGGAGCCAAAGGACCTTGATTCAAATCATGCTTCTGATCGTTAACAAAATGTGTGTTTTAAGTCCACTTAACTGTCCTGGACCTTGAATTCATCTAAATTGATGGAGTTAGACTAGAGAATTTTAAAAATTTTTCAAGCTCTAATTTTATGATCATCACAAAGATATTCTCAAAACACACACTATTCTCATAAGGATTCTGGAAAGACAAGAACTTTGTGATTCTGGGACCTAGAGATTCTATAATTCTATGTTTTCCTCTGTTCTTTCTTGTACTCTCCATATTGATCACATTTTTTCTGCTAAAAAAACTACTGAGCCCACTAAAACTCAGTATAATAAACTCCTGTAATTGTTATCGTATTTGCATGTCTTGACTCAAAGACATCTTTCTGTCTTTCATCCTTTACTCCATATTCTGCAAGCAATCATTTACAAGGGGAAATGGTACTTTTAGAGGAAACAGGTAAAGTTTTGGTTGTTAAAAGGGCATTCAACAGAATTTTACTGAACATTCAGATTGGTTGGTTCAAAAACTTTCTAAACCAGTTCATATTTCTCTTATCCAAATCGGTTCATTTTTCTAAAACCTTAGAGCAGGGGTGGAGAATCTGCAGCATTGAGGCCACATGTGACCATGTAGGTCCTCAAGTGCAGCTTTTTGACCAAGTCCAAGTTTCACAGAATAAATCCCTTTAATAAGGGCCCATTTGCCCACCAATTTGCAATTAGCTTATCATATTTGTTTCATATCTGTGATATTTACTTTCTGCATGACCCTGCACGTCACTTAACTTTCTTGCACCTTATTTTCTGTACCAATACAATGAGAGTGCTGAATTGGATAGTCCCTGAGAATCTTTTTAGCTTGCTCTCTATTGTCTTATAATCTTATTACTTTCCCCCAAACAAGAATTCCTATGGGAACTTCAGAAATGAAATGTTTAGATCTTTACACAATTGAGACTCTTATTTTCCATGCAAACACACACAAGTCCTCGTTGAGGTTAACCCAGTTACAGCTAGGATAAGATGAGTTCGAACATGAGTTCATACCCTGTCAAAAACAACTTTGTTAAGGGAATTGCCTGCTACTTAAGGAGATAGCATCAATGCCAAAATAAAGTTCTTATCAGTGGACAAGTTATATTGCACTCAGTGTAGGGAATTACACAAAGATCTAGGGCAATGCATGAACACATCCTCCTATGTGCAAAGACACTGTTTGATATGTATCTTTATCCATAACCTGGCTTTTTAGCCTATAACCAATCCTTTTCCAGCTGTCTGATTAGTGAAGTATATTACTGCCTTAGAAAATATCACATCACTATACACTCAAATGTATGTATATATATATGTGTGTGTGTGTATCTGTGAAGAGAGAGAGAGATGGAGAGAGAGAGAGAGACAGAGAGAGAGAGAGACAGAGAGAGAGAGAGAATATTTGATCTAAAAGGCACAGAGAGAGCTTTAAAATTAATTTATGTGTTATACATGATTGCCCATGATATATAACCTGTATCATATTGCTTTATGTCTCAGGAAGGGTAGAATAAAAGTTGGAACTCAAAACTTAAAATCAACAAAAGTTCAGAATTGTTTTTACCTGCAGTTGGGGGTGAAATAAAATATTATTTAAGATAAAATGAAATATATTTTGCCTTTTTAACAATACTATTATTGTTCAGTGATAGACACAATAAAACTGTAACACAAAATAAAACCTTATAACACAAAAGTATAATTAAGTGGTAGTTGAAAGCTATATTAAAAATAAAATTTAAATTTATATATACTGATATACCTATTGATTGCTTATTTCAAAGAGTGTCAAAAAACCTGTCCAATCATGAAAACCAGGCATTCACATTAACCAAATGATTGGTTAATGAGACGATGAAAATCCTTATCTAATACTCAAGAATCCTTGTCTAGTACCTTTTTCACATCCCACTTTCTTGTCATACAGATCCAAATTTTATCAAGCTCCAACTTTCCTTTTCTAACCTATTTATAACCTTGAATGTGGGTGGCAGTGTCTTCATTTGTTTGAAGGTATTTTTCATAGTTCATAAGGTACTTCTATAGCTACCACCTCCTTGAAAATAAAGTTATGTTAGAGTCAAATTCAAAGGGGAGGGGTGAGGAGAGAAGTCAGGTCACCCAGGATTATTATCCCATTCAGATACTAAAATATTAGCCTTATCTTCCTAATAATGCAAAAATCAGATGAAGTACAGTAGTCATAATTTTCAGTTATTCGTTTTAAAAAATATTCATTTAGCATTTTATTTCCCCTTAAATATATGTAAAAATGAATTTTAACATTCATTTAAAAAAATCTGAACTCCAAATTCTTTCCCTCCCTCCCTACCCACTCCATGAGAAGACAAGCAATTTGATATAGTTTATACATGTTTAGTCATGCAAAACATATTTCAATATTAATCATATCATGTAAGAAAATGTAGACAAAGAAACCCAAGAAAAATAAAGCAAAAAAAGTATACTTTCATTTGTTTTCAGATACCATCAATTCTTTCTCTAGGGGTGGATAGCATTTTTCATCATAAGTCCTTCAGACTTGTCTTGGATTGCTGTATTGTATAAAATAGCTAAGTCATTCAGAGTCGATCTTATAACATTGTTCTTACTGTGTACAATATTTTCCTGGTTCTATATCAAGTATTTTTGAATAACTCTAAGCATGTATTCTAGACCAAAGGTATCTTCTTTGAATGTAACGTAATGTTAATAGTGACATATTGTCCCTGACTACATAGTTGATTTTATTTGAGGCTAAAGATAGTATGGAAATATGATAACAATCCCCTACAAAGCTCTCTCTTCATCTCTCTGTTCAATGTCTGATATTGTTCTTATGTTTTCATAGCACAGTGTAAAAACTTTTCATTATCTACATCAGTGGACGTTCCACAAACCAATGGTGCCCAGTGAGGGTCAAGTCCCCCCACTGAGTACAGCTCTCTGCTTATCATGGTAATTTTTTTTTAAACAAATTTTTTATTAAAGTACACTGCCACTGAGCAGAGTAGGTTAGGCACTAAACATTCATTTTTTATTTCTCTAGGAAGGAGAGTCTTTCTTTTCTAGATAGAGGCTAGTTGTAGCGATTATTTTCTCTTATCCGTTCTCCTTTCCTCTTTTTCCTCACTTCCATCACTTCAGTTTTGGAGGGGGGAAATAAGAAAGAAGTCTTAGTTAATGCCAAAATTTCTAAGAATATCAAGTATTCCAATCTAATTTCCTCATTGAAGTGAACATTATTACAAGCATTTATAATGTCAGTCATTTCAGTGATAATAACATGGGTCTATCACTGGAGAGTAATAAAGCCGAATGAAAAAGTCCACCAGTTGATACTGAGAAATGTCCCAATTAACTGAAAGCTCCAAATTATTAGAATAATCAGCTGTAGAAAGCATGAATGAAAATAATAAGAAATTTAAAAATTCATTTTCTAGGCAATATAATTGCACTGATGCTTTAACTGATGTATCATTGTACTTTAATTATACTGATTTGTTTAAATTATGGTATAATGTACCATACCACATAAAATATTCATCCATATGTACCACATTTTCCTATGAAGATATAGGCACTGAAAAAAGCTCTTGAATTTATCTCTTCAACATTTTAGTTATAGAAAATGGCTTCCAGCATCATTCATTAGCCTTTATTAGGACTTTAAATTGTCTAAAGAAAACAGAATTGAAAGGCTATTAAGTACACTGCATGGAATTATTTATTAGTGATGCACCCCAGTTAAATCACTATTCTCATTAGCCACTTTTCTTTAAAGTGGTTTACAATAAATTGTATAAATTGATAACACTTCATGTTTGTGTGCTTCTAAAGTCCACCACCATATTTTAAAGTACTTTATTCATCAAGAACCAAACACCTCTTAGGGAAAAAGTGAGGAGAATATCAAGAATACAAGGTCAATAGCACATAGCTCTTAGTTCTAAGTCTTATAGACATGTGCTCAACATTTGCTATTTTACGTGATGATTATTACAAAAATAAGAACTTTCACTGAGGTATGTCTTCCCTAGAGAAGGGCTATTCTTCTGATGTTGAAAAAATAAAGTACAATTGTATAGTGATCATTGTTATTTGTTATTGATTATCTGTCTATATTAAATCAGTGAAATTGTAAATGAGTTCAACAGACTGAAAGATGTTTTGGATGTAAACCAATTTTTTGCTGAGGCTGAGAAAAAAATTTCCTCTCCACATCTGAGAAGAGGGAAAATAAATTGACGTTTCATCTATTTTTAATAATAATTGATTTTAATAAACAGTGGTTGTAAGGGGATGCAAGAGACCATGCAGTTCATGTGTTTACAGAGTACCATTAATATCTTGTTCCTCTGCTTCACTCTGCTGTTGAGCTGACCCTGTAATCTCTAAATATATGTAAGTAGAGAATAAACTATGGCGTGTCCTACCAAGCTTGAAAGGCTTCAAGTACTAGCCTGCAACAAGAGGTATTTCTGCCCTTAGAGGATCAGTCTAGAGAATATAGAGGTACATCATCAGTTTGTCTGTAGGGATGAATTATTTGGTGACTCAACGATTGTCAAATGAGAGAAGGGTTGTCAACTCTAAAAGTGAGATCTTTGGGGAGGGAAGTATTTGCTCCAATAAAATCATCTGTTTGAATTATTGGATTTAAATATCATCTCTGTACTGATAAGGGAATGAAGAAAAGAATGAGCATTTATTAAGGGCTTTACAAATACTATTTCATCTGATGCAACCTGGGCAATAGGTGCTATTATAATATGATGTTTTACTGATGAGGAAACAAAGAAACAGAGGTTGGGTGATTTGTCCAGGCTGATAGGGCCAATAAGTGTCTGAGGACATATTTGAACTCAGATCTTCCTGATTCTACCCCCCCAGTGCCCTATAAATAGTATACAAAATGTAGGCAATAATTCCACACCTTCTTTTCAGAACCTTAGTACTTGATCGGATCTTTACGCATCCTTGTAATATTTATTTTTCCTTTGATGTGGGAATTCATGATTTTGTCTACATCATTCCTCAGACATTCTTTGTGAGGTTTGTTTCAAGTGATAATTATATCTTTCAATCTTCATATTGGCTCGTATAGAGTAATTTATTTCTATTTAATAAAAATGATTTAAATAAAGAAAAATATTACACACACATATACACAAACACTACATGAGAAAGTTTAAGGAGAGAACATTTAGGAATCATTGGACTCTCTGAAAACAGTGTTTTTAAAAAACTGAACACTGTATTTCAAGAAACTATAAATTAAAACTGCCTACCTCTATTAGGGAAACAAATAACAAATCACTACTTTTAAAGAGGAAAAAAATAAGCTCAACTGATTGATAAATTGAAAAAGTTCAAAAGCATGATCAATGTTTAACGTCTGTAAACTTTTTACCTCAATGAAATGGTGCATGGTGGGTGTGTCCCATATTTCTCTATTTGTGTCTTACTTAATCTTTAAAATTCTGGTCTATTATTTTTAATTTTTTGTGTGTATAGTTGCTCTTTACATTTACATGGTTGTGGTCACTGTATATATTGCTTTCTTGGCTCTCCTCACTTCATTCTGCATCAGTTCATGTAGATCTTTCCATGCTTCTCTACATTTGTCACATATAGACTTTCTTAAAGCACAGTTATATTTCATGGTTATATTCATGCACCCTTGTTTGTTTAGGCATTCTTCAATTGATGGGAATCAACTGATTTCAATTTTTAGCTATCACAAAATGTACTGCTGTAAATAGTTTGGAATATATGAGGATTGTTTTCCTTATTGATTCTTATATCCTTAGGATATAAACTCCATAGTGAGTCACTGATTATGGATGTTTTAGTCACTTTTAATACATAATTCCAAATTGCTTTCCAAAATATTTTTAAAATTATTTTGTAGTTCTACCAAATAACATATTAGTGTGGCTATTATTTCCCAAACATCTCAACATTGAGTATTGTATCTTTTTTCACTTTTTTACACCTGCAAAGTGTGAGGTGAAACTTCAGGGTTGTTTAGATTTGCATTTCTCTTACTATTTTCTGATTTGGAGCATGCTTTGTAATTGTTTTGAGTAATTTTTTTAATATCCTTTGGCCACATATTTATTGGTGAATAAAATTGGTGAATTTTAGTTTTATATTTATCAGTTTTAATTTTTCTTAAATATCAAATTCTAAGAGAAATTTGATATGAAGTTTTTTCTCTCTTAAGTAACCAAAGTGACGTTACCTTTTGTAATTGCCTTTTGATTTTGCTGATAACATCTCTTGCCTATAACTATGAGAGGTATATTGTCTGTTTCTCTTCTGATTTTTTATACTATGATTTTTAATAATAAAGTTGTATATCTATTTAGAATGTATCATTGAATGTGATGTAAGGTGTTGGTCTAAACCTAATTTCCACCAAATTGCTTTTGAGTTTGCTTACTAATTTTATCAAATAGGGAATTTTTCCCTAAGTAATTTATGTTTTCTATCTTATAAAACACTGCCTGTTGTTTTTGAATCTCCCTTGTCTAGTTTGTTCCACTGAGCTGTCCTTCTGTACTTTTAGCCGATACCAGGTGGCTTCAGTAACTGCTGCTTTAGTATAATATAAGGCTTGGCAGGACTATTGCTACATATTTGTTCTTCTTTTCATAATTTCTCTTGATATTCTAGAGCTTTTGTTTTCTTAAATGAATTTTTATAAAGTTCTATAAAACATCCTCTTTATAATTTCATTAGTGTAGCACTAGAAGTATAAAATAATTTTGATAATATTGCAATTTTTACTATATTGGCATGACCTATTAATGAGAAGCTGAATATTTCTCCAGCCATTTAAGGTTCAAAAGAGCACCTTGTCTTTTGTTTGCTTTGGTAGGTTGATCTCTAAACATTTTATTCATTTTGTGGTTTTTAGGACTGGGATTTCCTTTTCCATTATTGTATATTGGAAATTATTACATACAAATATTGATTTTTGAGGATTTATTTTGTAGCATGCAACTTTGCTGAAACGATTGTCCCTAACATCGTCCAAGTAAACCATCCATAGAAGTTTTATCTACTCTTTACTTATTTATCCCTTTATTTTTTCTTGTCATTGCAATTGCTAGAATTTCTAGAACTATATCAAATAAGAGTTTGAAAAGTGGGCATTCCTGTTTTATTGCTGGATTTATTTGATAAGATTCTAGTATATTCCCATTAAAATATCTGTTTTTGATTTTAAACAAATTTTTAAATGCTATTTAAAAGATTCCTCTATGCCTATAATTTGTAGAATAATTAGCATAAAAGAGCATTGTGCTTTGGCAAATATTCTTCTTCTACATCTAGAGCAATGACTATAAGGTTATAGACACCTTAATTTTTAATATGATTGATTATGCTGATTATATTCCTAATGCTGAACTATCCTTATTATTAATCTGTTTGCCTTTTATCATACAGGAAACTGAGTCAGAATCTTGTATGATAAGAGCAGTGATTACAGTGAATTGAGCAACTAACAATGAAAAATAATGGAAGGACTCTGAAGAATTCAAAAATGTTTCAAAGGAACAATGAAATCAAAAAGTGACAATCTAAAAGAAATAAGGACAGAAGTTAGTGATGTTAAGGTAGAAATAAATATAACGGGAGACTATGGTAATTATGACAGAGAGACAGAGAGAGGGAGACAGAGAGAGAGAGAGGGAGAGGGAGAGAGAGGGAGGGAGAGAGAGGGAGAGAGAGAGAGAGAGAGAGAGAGAGAGGGAGGGAGGGAGGGAGGGAGAGAGATTTCTAAGGGGTTTTTTTGATGTGTGCAAGGAAATAGCAGAATTGGACAGGCAGTCAAGCATCTATCAGTTGCCTTCTATGTGCCAGACATTTTGCTAAGCACTGGGGATACAAAAAAAGAGGAAGAAAACCCCTGATCTCACTGTCAAAAGTGTCATAAAACATGAAAACAACTATGTACAAACAGAATATATACAGGATATATGAAAGATAACCAAGGGAAAGAAGACACTAGAATAAGGGGGTTTAAGACAGACTTTTTTTTTATAAAAATGAAATTTTAGTTGAGACTTAAAGGAAGCCCAGAGATGGAGATGAAGAAGGAGAAAGTTCAATGTATGGAGGACAATCTGTGAAAATGCTTAGAATAAGGAGACAGAGCATATTGTTCAAGAAACAACAAGGAGGCCAAGGTCACTGCATGGGAGGGAGAAACTGTAGGAAGTCTGGAAAATTAGGAGAGAGTGATATAAAAATCATTGAATATGAAATATGATTTTATATTTAATGTTGGAGGTGATAAGGAGTTACTAGATTTTATTGCATAGGGAGCGGTGACATACACTTTAGGGGTCAGATCTGCATTTAAGGAAGATTGATTTGAAATCTTAGTGGAGATTGGACAGGAGTAAGAGAGATTTGGAACAAAGAGAACAACCAGTGGTTTATTGCAATAGTCCAGGCGTGAGGTAATGATGACCTCCACCTGTGATGAAACTGTCAGAGGAGAGAAGAGTACATATGTAAGCTATTGTGAAGGTAACATCAGTAAGACTTATCGCAACAGACTGATACTCAAGCTACAACTCTGGGTGACTGGGTGGTACCTTCAACAATAATAGAGAAATTCAGAAGGTAAGGAGAATTGGGGTAAAAAGGAAGAAAGTTCAATTTAATGCTAAGAGCATGAGCAGATAAATAAGCAGGGAAATTTTTGATAACAGAAAGGAAAATAGATTCCAGGATATTTAAACGAGTTCAAATATTTCTGAATAAATATTGCAAAACAAAGACAAATCAACATCTGATTAGGCAGAGGACACTGTAGGATATGAAAAAACTTTGGAATCTCAATGGGATGTTCCCAAATGAGCAATAGCTTGGTGACGCAAGGGATAGAGCAATGACCCTGGAGTCAGGAAGAAATAATTTCAGAACTAATTCAGCTTCAGATGCTTACTAGCTACATGGTTCTGAGTCTGCCACTTAACAAAGGTTTGCCTCAGTTTCCTCAACTATAAAATGGGATAATAGTGGTACCTGCCTTGTAGGGTTGTTGTGTGGATAAAATAAAAGCACCTAGTACAGTTCTTGACACAGATTAATCCTACATGTACTGCTATTTCCTTCCCTCTCCCAAATGATTCAAGAGAGAAATAAAAGGCAAAAAAGCTAAATTCATGACCTGCACAACAGAAATAATCAGTAGAATAGAAAATACTTTAAATTCACATGGACAAATTTCACCAAGAAGAAAAACACAGAATAACTGATTGAGAAGGGCAGTAAGGAAGAGGAAAAGCATAAAGTAATAACAAAAAAAAAAAGAAACAACTTGTAGATATCATGGAAGACCATGACAAGTTGAAAAACTCAAATATCACCATAGAAGAAAACTGGGTGGAACTTTTGAACATAGAAAAAGAATGACAATTAAAATGAATACAAATGCAATATTTATTCAGAAATTTTTCTTAGCTCATTTAGATATCCTGGAAGCCATCTTTCCTTCTGTTGTTAAAAATGTCCTTTCTGGTTTGTCTACTCACACTCATGGTATTAAATTGAATTTGCCTTCTCTTTCACCCCAAGCTCTCCTCCCTTCTGAATATTGTGGATTGTTGTTGGAAGACAACAATCTTGTGCTGCAAGTCCAAGAAACACAACAGTAAAATTATGCCGAAGACAAAGGGCAAATTCTGCACCCACGAGAAAGACTTGCAAATATAAAGGAAAGGAAATTTGAATAACATCAGAAGTCATTGAAGAGACTGGAATAAAATTTTTGAATGAGCAAATGAGCTGAAAATATAACCCAAGGTCACAAATCTGTAAACTTCAGCTTAACTACAATTACAAAGATCAAAATTCAATAAAAGAGAGGCACATAAAGCATTATTACAAAAATACCCCACCTAAGCAAATTATTTCCTTTGTAAATGTTCCAAACAAGAGCAAACTGGAGGAAAGGCAAACAAATGTAGTAAAAAAAGAAGGAAGAAGTAATGAAATAAATTAGCCCAGGAAAAAAGAGCTAGGGAAAAAAGGGATTAAAATAGCAACAGCAATAGCCACAATAACAGTAAAGGGACCATTAAAAGATTTATTTCTCAAATCCACAGAGAGACATGCTTGGACAAACATGGATCTTCAATGAAAGTAGCAATGGTGGAGAAACAGACTTGAAACATGATAAACTCAAATTGATATCAAACCTATTATTATTGTCACAACTAATAATAATTATACCAAACTGAAAAATGGGAGAACACATGAAAAGGAATTAGGGGAGGGATAAGAAAGAGAGGAACTGCTTAATATACTCCAAGTCAATGTTAAAAATTAAGGGAAAATAGCTTCTTTATTCTCTCAGAAAGAAGAAAAGGAATAGAATAGGCGAGATACCAAAGGAAAGGAATGTCAAGGAAAAACACAGTGGGGAAAGGGAGTTTTCCTGAACAACCTTCCCATGAGGAGAGAGAAATATTTTATAAGGGGAGACAGGGACCTTACAATGGGTTTGGTACTTATAGAGAATACTACCATTGAGAGATTGTTGTGACTCTGTGGGCAGTATATTGTCATAAGATAAGTGGAATCAGACAAGTGGGGCCAAATGATATCCAGAAGGTTGGAAGGACATGAATGTAGAGAGAAATTTTATGGAAAATAGGGAAGCAGAATGTCATGGGAAGGTTGGAGGGTAGAAATAGAACACAAGAAAATTTCTATACAGCAATATTTCTGTATTCTATCTCTTACAAGAATGAAATTTCTAAATGAGAGGCATAAATGGAGGAAAAAAGTCCATAAGACAGTAATAATGCATATTTATCAAAGGGATCTCAAAAGAGGTATCTTAGAAGATTTACTTCCATAAGGACTATGGGAAATAAAGAAAGGGAAGAGGATTAATGAAGAGAATGAGGAAAGAAGTTCTTTTGAGAAAAAATGTAAAAACAAGCAAACAAAATAGTTGAAGGGGATTTGAAGAACAAGAGGTTTATTACTACCTAAGTGAGAGAGAAAAAGGAGGGGAAGAATTAGATAACTAGATAAAAAAAAGAAAGAAAAAGGAAGTAACAAATTAAATAAAGATCCAAACAGAGAATGAGATAAATGAGGGGAGGGGTTGGTAAAAAAGGGAAAAGGTATTCTGGGAATAAGTTTTTCTCGAAGTAGATTAAGCAAAAAATAATCCAAAGAGATAAAGTATTGTATGAGAACATAAAGAAGAAGAAAAATCCTAATTTGGTGAAAAAAAGTAATATTAGAAAAAATGGAATAAAATATGCATCTTAATTTCAAATATGAATGTATTAAAAATCCTATAAAATGAGTGATACATAAATGAAAAAAACTTACAAACCGTTGCTTAAAAGAAACACAACTAAAATCAAAGACATGTAGGTAATATCTTTTGTTTGATTTCTTCCTTATAATGGGTATCATATTGATTGTTTTCTCGATGAATTGGAGAGGGGCTGGAGGGAGGAAAAGAATTCAGAACTGAAAAAAAACCTCCAAAATGACTCTCCAAAGTTTTTCATAAATTATGGTGCTCATTTCTGTAAATGCCACCAGAATCATAGGAATAAATAAATCTTTCCTTGGTATGATGAAGAGTATCCAGCTGAAACCAAGTCAGACTGATACGTAAGGAAGATAAGTAGATATCTTTTTACTCAGCATAGGGGTAAAGCAAGAATGTTCATTTCCCTCACTGCTATCTGTTATAGTACTAAAAGTGTTAAGATTTTAAAAAAATAATTGGGAAAACAATCCTCATGAAATAGAAAACAAATTGGTCACTTTTTCACCTGTAGAGAAGTAAATACAAATTAGCTGAAATAATTACTTCAACAACATTTCAGGACCTACTTAATGATGGAGTGGTATTTTGGCAATGACATAAGGTATTCCCGGCACTAGGATTTTTAAGAGTGTTTTCACTTTGGAAATTTGTTTTTTTTTTTTTTCTCATTTGTTTTTCCTTAGCTTATAAGGAATTCAGATAGATTTCATGGCAGTATTTTCATGTTATGTTTTATTATTTTATTCAATTATCAATAATGCTTTATTTAAGGAGGAGTATCAGGACAGGCACCTACCAAATGCAAATATGAATACACTTAACATTTCTATTGATAATATTAATAATTCATTAATATATTCAATATTCAAAATCATTAAGCACCTCCTATGAACGAGATACTATGCTAGTCAGTGGGAATGCAAAGATAAAATGAGGTTATCATGTATATTAATGGATTTCCTTCATGAACTTTTAAAAATGGCATAAAGAAGTTGAGGCTGATAGACACTGAATAGTTTGCATCATGAAGCTGGTTGGGATTGGAATTTACAAATAAGCCTCAATTTCCAGCACAGCATATAAAAGTTACCATTTCCTGTCATAACACTCTGTCTCCAAATAAGAGTAAAAAGCAAGGTATGGAGTTTTCACATCAGCATGTCATCTCTGTCTCTCATATAACAGACACATAAAGCATAAATACTACTACAGAATACTGACATTTTATGAACCTGCAAAAGAATACAACTATGAATCTAAGTAATACGGTAAAAAAAAATACAGTATCTTGAGCCAGGAATTCTGAGTTTCAGTCCTAGCTCACATATTTAGTATCTGTTACCCAGAGTAATGCATCTTCAGGGCATCAGTTTCCTCACCTAAATATTGAGGTTGGACCAGGTGATCTCTAATATCTTTTTCAGTTGCTGCATGTTGCCAATTCTCTTGAGATATAAACGTTCATCAGGATTGCTAATAACTGATAGAATTCACTTGTGTGGAGGTTAATTTCTTTATCTTGTGTTCATTAAATGTAAAACTATTTTCCTAATAATAAAAGCGTATTTTTCAAAGGAATTGTCATTTATGAAGTGGTCCTGAAAAATTTTAGTAGCTCCGGAGACTGAGTAAAGAGATGGGTGTTTTGAGAATGATTTAATATTAACATGTACTGTCTGAAAGGCAAACAAATATGCCTACCTATTGTATGATATATGATTATAGTCATACTTCATTTTATTGTGTTTCACATAATTGTACTTCACAGATATTATGTTTTTACAAATTGAAGTTTTGTGGCAGCCCTGCATTGATCAAGTCTATCGGCACAATTTTTTTTTCCCAACAGCACATTCTCACATCATGTCACTGTGTCACATTTTGGTAATTTTCATAATATTTTGAACTTTTTCATTATTATTATGTCTGTTATATAATGGACCTTGATATTCAAGTTCATAACATAAGAAATACGGAAGAGGAGCAAAATCATGTAACTTTCATAGGTATGGATAAGAGATATATTCCTAACTACAGGATAGAGGCAATAATAAAAAGTAAAAATAAAGGAGACAATTTAATTTCATGAAATTGCAAAGTACAAACAAAATTAACATATCAAGCATAAGACAGGAAGGGGCCAAATAAGAATAATTTCATATCATATTTCTCAGATAAAGTATTGATATCTAAGATATATAGATTATGTCGAATTTAAGGTCTTCAGGGGAAGTTTAGAGATGTGAGATTGGAGGTCAGCAGAGAGGTCAGGGCTAGAGAAGATGTGAGAATCATTAGTGCAGAGATGATAAATGAATCCAAGATGTAGAGTTCAAAACAACTTTATATACATCTAGTTTTTCATAAATGTGACAGGTGTGAATGGTAGAGTGGGCTAGCTGGTGGATCTTTCAATTCTTGACCTTGACTGTCTTCTTGCATGGAATCAGTTCAGAGAATGATGACTTTGATAGCCACCTTCTCCTTTTCTCAGGCTTGAGATATAATGAACTGTGCTTTGCTACAACAAATAGCTGGATTTAGCCTAGAAGCAATATAATAGTACTTATTTCCATGTTGCCCCTTTCTCTACTGCAGAGTTTATATTAGACAAAAACTATTAGTAAGTTTAGAATAGCTCAGAGATCCTAATGTTAGAAAAATTCCTAATATTTAGGAAGAAATTATATTCCTTTGTAAATTTTATGGATTTCTAACTCTTGGCTGCTCCTCCTTTTCTTTCTCCTCTTTGCTCTTCTTGTTCTTTTTCTCCTCCTTTTCTTCCTTCTTTTTTTCCTCTTCCACCTCAGCACCTTCTGAGTACTTCCCATTAAAATCTGTACGTCTTTTTTGTCAAAATAACTGGGATAAAAGATTATAATAAATTTCTTGGTGCTGTCAGAAAATGTTAGCTGTGAACTATAAATCCTAGAATGCCATTCAGTTCTCAAATCCTTTTATACACAGAAGAAACTTAAATTCAGATTGATTAAATGCTTTGCCAGTATCGCACACATAGTAAGATTCCAAGGCAGTATTGAATTAAGTGCTTTTTTCACTATATTTTGTCATGGTTATTCTTTTCTTTTTTATTAATAATGTTAATTCATTTATATAGCACTTTAAAGTGACAAAATACTCTCTTCATAACGGCTTTGTGCATTACTATTTTCAGATTGGGAAAATAACATGCCCGGGATGATACTTGTAGGAATATATGCATTATGTATATGTATGTAGTGATTGTAAGAAGTGATATAAGTAAAATAATATTATCAATTCCCCTTTTTGATTATGTTCTACTGATCCCAAAGGTCACACTTTCATTTAATAAAAGATAATACATCCAATCAGATAGTATAATATAATAACCAGCATTTGTAGTACTTTTAAGGGTTAAAAAGTGTCTTACGTCTTATCTCATTTGATGCTATTTTATATCATATATATGCCCATTTGCCTACATATTATGGAGACAGAATTTTAGTGCAAAAAGCACTAGTTCTGAAATCAGACTCCTTCTCTGATGCTACTTTTGGGATTAGTGTAAATACCCTTAATCTTTGGGTCCAATTAGTCTTATTGGTAAAATGAGATGGTTGGACCATGTGCCTTCTAAGATTTCTCTTAATCTTAAATTTTCCATCCATGAACTTACTGAGCAAGTTTTGTGATTATCCAAGGGAATGTGAGGTAGATTCTTTGACTAAGCCATGGTTCTTGACAAGAAGTCTTTACTACCAGAGCAAGATTCTGAAACGTGAGCTAATGAGTCACACAATAAAAGTAAAATGAAATAACAAAAAAAGTAATAGGCAACTTTTAGACTTTATTTGTGATATTATATCTCATAATAAGTAAATGCCGCGTAGTATAGCATATATATATATAATCATAAATAATATGATTCACTTCGATAGGATGTCAGTAGAAATGGAAGAAGTGCCAAGTTCTAAATTTTGCTTTGCCATGTTACTTTCAACTATTTATTTATGATGCATTCTCTCTTTTTCTCTCTCCACAAATATACACTAAAGCCATACACAATATTATTAATGTGTATACATGTGTCTGAATATATCATAGGTCATATTTCTATCTATATATTCCTATTTTCATATTTATTGCTATTTCCCTGTCTGTCTGTCTATATCATGGAGATGATAGATTGTTACTGGGGTTTATTGAGTAGGATGGTGTTATGATCAGAAGTACACTTTAGCAAAGTTACTTTATCAGCTGAGTTGAGGGTGGAGGACAGGGAAAGACATGTGGCAGGCTGACCAACCAATCGACTATTACAACTGTCCAGAAGTGAGACAATGAGGGCCTGTATTTGGGTGATGAAATAGTCAGAGGAAAGAAGAAGAAGGTGTATTAGGGAAATATTACAAAAGTGTAATCAATAAACCTTGACAATAAATTGGTTGTGAGCTCTGAGAGAGAATGAAGAGTGGAGGAGGATTCCTAGGTTGTGGGACTGAAGTATTGGGAGGATGGTGGTATCCTCAACAGTAATAGGGAAGTTAGGAACAGAGGAAGGTTTGCAGGAGGAAAAATGATGAGTTCAGTTTTCATGTAATGAGTTTAAGATGTCTAAAGGACATCTAGTTCAAGATTGATATTTACAAATTGGAGGTAGCTGATTTGAGAATCACCATCACCAATGTCATAATTGAATCTATGTAAGTAAATGTGAAGTGAAATAATATAAAAGGAGAAAAGAAATAGACCTCAGACAGAGTCTCCTGGTACAGAGATTTTAAAGGATATGTCCAACGTCACCTAGACAGTTTGTGTTGAAAGAAGGACTTAAATAGTGTGTCCTAGCAGAGTGCCTGGGAAATAGCAACTAGTTAGTAGGTGCGTAGTGACATTAAGTTTTGGTTCAAAGGACATCTCTTTATCCACTATGCAACACTGCCTCTTTTATACATGTATTTTATGTTCATGTCTCTCTGTTTCTCGCATGATTTTCAAGATGTCTTCTTTTGTATTGTTTTAAGGCAACTAATTCGTTTTCTATTTTTTTCTTGCTTTCATTTTCTATTTTGTTACACGTAAATTTTCAGAGACATGACATTTCCTCTAGGGAATGCTTTAGCTGCATTCTATATATTTTGGAATGTTCCAACATTGTTATCAATTCTCTTTAAAAGTAACACTTGCCATCTACTATTCATTCGCAATTTATTTATTATTTAATCATTTATTGTTAAGCAATTATTAAAATACATTTATTATTTTACATTATTTTTCTCTTATGTATTCTTAGATTCACTAATTATTTAGGATGTAGTTACTTTTTCTTCATTTATATAAGCATCTTTTGTTCAATTTCCTTTTTTAATCACGTGATGATCTATAAAGCATATTTCTTTAAAAAGTTGTTCAGGATTGCTTTATGTTCTGTTACAAGATTAGTTTTGTTGTTAAGACAAATGTAATATGCCAAGAAATATGGACATTGCCCAATATTACAATTCCCATTAAGGAATTGCTACAAGAAGATCTAATTTAATTCCCCCAACAATCTATTCAGCTTTTTCTTTTTCCTTCTCATTTGCCTTTCTGTTATATTTATCAAATTCTTAGAGGAGAATAATATTTTTCCTCCAATAGTGTGTTATTATGTATGTTTTTTCTTAATTTGCCTAGTTTTTAAAAAGAATTTATTCTCTAAGCTATTTTGTCCACATATATTTTAAAATAATTGTTTATGTATTCATCATAATGTAATGTCCTTATTTTTAAATTAATTTTTTTGTTGTTCTATCGGAAAGTATGAAAACAACTCATCCCTTTATTAATGTTCACTGAATAAAAATAAATTTTGTTCTAATTTCCCCTTTTTCTATTTAAATGAGTTTCTTATATACAGAAAACACCTTCACAGTTAGGGTTATAATTATTATTTTCTTCCATGAAATCCTCAAATACCTTTCCTCTCCTCATTTTTTCTTCCATTTATTATCTGTGGTTTGTTTTCCTTACATTAATCTAATCCTGGTCTACTCCTAGAATCTTACCCATATTAAAATTCCTTTAGTTTATTTTTTCTTTTTTTTAAACCCCTTCCCAGCTCAGATATGAATGTTATAATAAAACTTCCTGTTCCTAATTGAACCCTTCTTTCAATTTCAATGATAGACTATAAATTAGATTTCTAAGAAATATTGTTTTCATTCAAATTCCTTAACTTTAATCCTTTCTGCTTCTGTGATAGCCTCTAGAATCTAATCCTTCCTTCCTTCTTTTTAAAGGAGTTCTCATGTGAATTAAGGCTTCCAGAGGACTTAACAAATTTTTTCCCCTAATTATCCCATCTGTTATTGTAATTAGTTTTTTCTTAACTTGACTTCTTCCTTACTTTCAAAAACAAAAACAGAAATATCTTCTCAAGAATCTTGAAGCAAGCAGCAAATCAGATGTCCTATTTTATCTTTGTTCATTTTCTTCATATGTTATCCCTTTTGATTCACTTCTTTTTCAGACTATGTTCCTTTACTGTTCCTTCTCAGAGTTGTATATACCAAGTCCATCCTGCCCTAATTGGGAGGTAGTAGCTAGATGCATGATTTTAGCTTGGAGAAACTGTTCTACTGAATTCTTCAAAGTCTATCAAAATCTCTCTCTCACACCCACAAGCTATATGGGATCTCTTTAGAATGCCATCAGAGCATTCCTTTTCTTTAGTGGTGTCCATCTTCCTCTTCCTCCCACTGTAATCTCCTCTGAAGTGTTATATCACTATTTTCCTTAAATATTTTATCAATATTTCATGCTTGTTGTCCATTTTCTTGCTTTACCGTATTAAGTAATTGTAACCAGCACAATACTTCTGGTCATCTCTCTTAACAATCTTTTCCTCATGAGTTCCACACTCTTCCATAAGTTGCCTGATTTCTTCCATCTTGAATCCAAAAGGCTTTTCTTATCCATAGACCTCAATGTGCTCTGAGAACAATATCTTCCAGATCAGTGCCAAGGAGTTAATTACAAAAGTCAGTACCTAAAACTACAGCTGTCCATAAGGGACATGCTACTGACAGCATCCAACATAGCATGGTGGAGGGTGAATAAAAGGGGAAAAATGGTAGTTCCAAAACCACAGGTTGATACCAGATTTTCAGTTGTTTTTTGCTTGTTTTGTATCATTGTAGTATGACTGCAGCTGTGAATTACTCCAACCATTCTGGAAATCAATTTAGAATTATATGAAATAACACTCCATACTCTCAGACACAGATTCCTGTGCTTATGGAGGTCCACAACAGTAAGAAAGATTCTGTATTCATCCTAATATTTACAGTAGTTTTTTTCATGTTAGTAAAAAGGAGAAAAGGAAACAAGGCACATGTTCATTGATTAAAGAATAACTAAACACATTTTTGCACATAAATGAATAGGATGAATAAAATGTGGCACAGGAAACTTCTAGGAACTTAAAATAGATGAAGTCAGCAGAGCCAGGGAAGCAGTATGAAACATGGAATGTTGGAATGATGGAAATGGAAATAAGAATAACAACAAAAACAGTTGTAACAGAATGTTATGAAATTTTAAAGATTGTTTGTCCCCAGAGAAGAGATATGAAAAGTTATTTCCTCCTGCTCCTTTGCAAAGTTCAGGGTACACTGGTACGAAACTTTCCATATGATGCCAGATGTTTCAAATTTTGGTTATGGAATTTTTTCTTATCAACTTTTTTTGTTTTTTATAAAATGCTTGTTATAAGGGATGACTCTGTGGAAGGGGAGCAGGAGAGATACAGAGGTAAATCTCAGATATATGAAAACAAAAGAAAATAACAAAAAACTTGCCTTGTGACAGAGTTTTTCCAATTTATTTCCTGTTTGATGTTTTTGCTATGATCAGAGTACTTTTCTTTTTTATTTGGGGTAGGGAGGAGAGAGCTGCACCCTAGTTACATCTCACTATGCCATTTTCCACGAACCGTATTTCCTCCTCTCTCCCCAACCACCTGCACATGACTGACAATATAGTAGGCTCGTCAATGTTTTACATAGTATGGATGAGATTGAGGAATCTGAATTTATCATTTATAGGAGATAGTATGTCCTAACAAAGATAATCACAAATGTATGAAATGACTGAGAGGGTATCTGAGGTATTTGCAAAAAAATTCTAAAAGAGTAATTATATTATAGTTGATAGTGCTGGAAATGATCATCTCTTGTGTTTTTATCCTTTTAATAATGTATGATTTGTTAAACTAGCAGGTATCTGTGAGAGTTCCTATCATATGAAGCATATCTCTAGCTTTTTCTGTCCTAAGAGTCAAGGGTTCCATTTTTAGTAAAAAAATAAAACTCTCTTTTGCTCTATTTCTGTCTTTGTCTCTATTTCTCTCCCCCTCTTCCTCCCCAACTCTGTCTGTCTCTGTCTCCCTGTCTCTGTCTCTGTCTCTGTCACCCTTTCTTTCCCTCTCTCTGTCTCTCCTCCTCCTTCCCTGCTGACTCTATATCTCCCTATCTCTCTGTCTTACTCTGCCTCTCTTTCTCTTTTTCACTAACTCAGAGAAAACAAAACTAGAAAGGAAAACCTTTCTGGAGTTACTTGAATATTCCAAGGAGTTTTTGACTTCCTTCTATTCATAAGAAGTATTTAGCATTTAGCAAAGTTCGTGGTACATAGTAGGTGCTTAATAACTGTTAGTTGATCGATTACTTAAAGTGATGAAAAGAGTCAAAGGAAGATAGAGGGAACATCAGGCACTTGGAAAACTCTTTAATTAAATGGAAAGACCAATTCAGTCATGGAAAATCAATGAAGGGACTATTGAAATATGCAATTACTTTTCCTCCATGACCCTTCCCTAATTTCTGCTGTCCTTCTATTTGTCCAGGGACATCTATATTTTTTGTATTCACTTGATCACCACTGTCCCTGGATGCTGGATTTAGCCTCACAAAAAGTGAACAAATTGAGGGCTAGTACAATTCCTTTGACTTTAAATAATTCTTCTTAAAATGATAAAAAAATGAACCCTTCAAGTTCTCCCACCCATTTGAATTTTTTAATTTGATTGCAAATGCTTCTTAAAATAAGTTAGTTTGTAGTTAATCAGTATCTATACTAGATAAGAAAAGAGAAAAACACAAAGCTTCTATATCCAAATGAGATTTATTGAAGCATATTCTGTAAAAGTGACTGAGAATTCAGGCATGGTCTGATGCAGGTCTGCAAATCTTTGCATTCAGTATAATGTGTGTGTGTGTGTGTGTGTGTGTGTGTGTGTGTGTGTGTGTGTGTGTGTGTGTACTGAGCACGATAGGTGGAATGAGTAGTATCTCATGAAAAACAATTTACCCTGTTTTCCCCCTTTTTATAGGAAAAAACCTGGTCTCTGTCTTTCTCACTTTTCAAGGTCTATTGGATATAGCATGTCCTGTATTTGTGCTCTGGGATCCTTGAGCATTATAATTGATAAGGAGAAAAGAGGGAGAAAAAAGGGTGAAGGGGGTAGGGAGCATTCCCATTGTTAAATTTGAAAATACATGGGCACACGTGTATGTGAAGGAGGAAGTTAGAAAAGTGAGAAAAGAAAGAAGCAAGTTCAAATCATCCCATGACTGATTTCAGCACTGTCTTTATAAGAAGCAGGTACCTGTTCTTCAAGGCTCTAATTGAATCCTGAGTTTTCATGAAAGACAAAAGTACTAACAACATTATTGCTTGAATTTCTGCCTCAAGTATTAACTGTCCTCTACTAGTCTCTAGATTTAAAAATACATAGGGAATTAAGGAAATTACTTATTTATGTCCTCTTGTTTGGTATTTCCATATATGTCTTGCATGCCAGCTGGGACCTGCCTGGAGCTTGCAATGGACCTAACCTAATAACAACGTCACAACTTCATAACCACCAAATAATTTTTAGTACAATGAAGTCCACTTTAGGATGGTAACCAGACAAGCATCTACCATGGAATATTTTAAAATCCACTCCATTTCTGCTTCCTTACTTTTATGGGGAAAAATTCCTTGAGGGCTGAGAAATTCTTTCTTGCAAATGCGTTCATGAGCTCACTTAAAGAACAAAACTTGAAATCAATGAACATTCATCTTGAGTTACCTTAAACTTCAAAGAGATTGATGCCCAGACTAAAATATGCATAGTTTTACTGCTACACTTAGTCCACAAATGGTTATGTTGTATGATGTTTACCCTCTCCTTTTTCTGATAGAAGTTTATGGAAATATAACATGCCCTCCTTATTGGACTTTCTTTTCCCAATTGAGAGAATGGATCTTTATCAGAGCTCTCTGGGGACTTGTTTTTGCTTAGTGTCCTAGAGTAGCCTGAAGCGTAATGGAAGGGCTACCTTAGCCAATGTCAGAAGATGTAAAATGGGTACACAATTTGGGGGATTTGGGGTAATAACAGAGAACCAAGAGGATGTTAGTAATTCAGGCTGCGAATCAAAGGGAGAAGCTCACCTGGTCTGCTGGGATACTAGCTCTCTTTCCTTTTCCTAAATCACCTCCCATAAACTAATCCCTCAGATCCAGCACAGAGAGTACATTACAGAAATATTCCCAAAAATGTTATAAAACATCCCAGCTGACTGGCTAGATAGTCTGCTACACACCCATGATGTATCTGTACTAGTAGTTTCTTTGCAAAGCCTCATTTGGGGCATCCTTATTTTTTTCTTATTTGTAAACTGCCCAGTGCCCTTAAGTTGCTGTAGTAATCGATGGCCCTGATAAACTTCACACGTAAAGAACTTAAATGTCATTGAGTTATTAGTAATAAAATGCACAGTAGAGACTGTTATGAGCCACAGCTTGCACCTATTCTCTGAAAGCTTTATTATAATTGTCAGTGTTTGCTCTATCCTGCATTTCCTGAAATACCTTATTTGTAGTAATATCTTCTAAAATCTTATGACTAGGAAGATAGAAATGCTGTAAAATATAATTACTCTAACTGCAAGACAATTAAGTGAGTGGCACTTTTATATCAAGAGAAATGTTTGCCTACATACTCCACATGCCATTTCCATTTTCAGAATCCATCAGAGAAATGTATATTCATGCAGAGCAGTTAAAT
Source organism: Notamacropus eugenii (assembly GCF_028372415.1). Taxonomy (NCBI): domain Eukaryota; kingdom Metazoa; phylum Chordata; class Mammalia; order Diprotodontia; family Macropodidae; genus Notamacropus; species Notamacropus eugenii. The sequence goes on from NC_092878.1 coordinate 129,179,838, forward strand.
ACAATTTTATTAAATGAGGTTTGGGGGCCTTTGTGCTGTAGTATATGAAGCAAAAAATTGCAGCATGACTTGCACAGACAAAAATGCAAAACATTATTTTAATAGGTTCTTACTAATGTACTTACCTTCAAAGAGAGAAAATAACCTGATAATGGAAATGAAGGCAGCTGTGTGTGTGTGTGTGTTTATGTGTGTTTGTATGTGTATGCCTTTTTGTATTCATGGTTTGTGTATATGTGCATGTGTGCTCTTCTACTGAAAAATCCTCTACTGAGGAATCATAGAATCATTGTCAAATCATACGTATAAAGAGAGAAGTTTCTTAGAGATCGTTGAATACCATCCTTTCACTGGACAGATGAAAAGAAACCAGAGAAAAAGTGATTTTCATAAAGTCACACTGGAAGTAAGAGTTAGAATTTGAACACTGATACTCTTACTCAAAATCATTTTTCTTTTCACTTTATCATGCTGCTTATTGAAGTTCCAAGTCTCATCAATTCTTCCTCAATAGCATCTCTTAATTTTGTCCTTTTCTCTGTATTCACAGGGTCACAAACCTAATTCAGGCCCCAATACTCCTTCAATAGCCTCCTACCTGGTCTACCAGCCTCAAGTTTTTTCCTTTTGCAATCTATTTCCCACATAGCTATAAAAGTGATACCTTGGGTCAGTTGCTTTACTACTTGTATGATCTTTACAGGACACTTAATCCTAGGTCTGCCTCATATGAAAATAAGGAGCTTGGAAAAACTGACCTTTGAGGTCCTTTTCAGTTCTAGAACTACGACTCTATGATTTTATGGTCTGTTCAAGAAATTCTATGCTGTTTACAAGAAACTCACTTGAAGCAGAGACACACACACAGTAGAAAAATAAGGGGCTGGAGGAGAATCTGTTATGCTTCAGAAGAGGTACAAAAAGTCAGGAGTAGCAATCATGATCTCAGACAAAGAAAAAGCAAAAATAACCCGATTAAAAGAAGTAAGCAGGGAAACTATATTTTGCTAAAAGGTACCATAGACAGTGAAGTAATACCAACACTGAACATAAATACATCCAATGACATAGCATTGAATTCTTAAAAGTTAAATGGATTATAGGAGGAAATAATAAAACTATACAAATAGGAAACCTCATTTTATCCCTCTCAGAACAAGATAAATCTACTCATAAAATAACAAGAAAGAAGTTAAGAAAAAGAATAGAATTTTAGAAATATTAGATATGATAGACCTCTGGAGAAGAGGGAATGGAAGTATAAAAGAGTATAATTTTTTCTCAGGTAGGCATGGAACCTTCACAAAAATTGACCATACATTAGAGCATAAAAGTTTATAGGTAAAGCAAAATAGAAATACTCAATGCACACTTTTGTTACCACAATATTACATTCAACAAAGATCCTTTGAATTATAAATTAAAAATCAGTTGGAAACTAAATAGCCTAATCCCAAAGAATCAGCAGTACAAACAACAGATCATAGAAACCATTTCATTAAAGGTAGTGAAAACAGTAAGACAGAATACCAGAATTTGTGAGATGTATCCAAAGCAGTGATACTTGGAGAAAATTTATTTAAAAGACTATTTAATATTTTATTTTTTCCAATTCCATGTAAAACAATTTTAATATACATTTTAAAAAATTTGGAGTTCCAAATTCTCTCCCTCCCTGCATTCTTGTTGAAAAAGCTAACAATTTGCTATAGGTTATACATGCACAGTCATACAAAACATTTTCATATAAATCATATTGTGAAAGAAAACAGAGAAAAACAAATAAAGAAATAAAAAAAACAGTGTGTTTCATTCTGCATTCAGGCACTATCAGCTCTTTCTCCAGAGGACAGTAATTTTAAAAATCATAAGTCCTTCTGAACTGTCTTGAATTTTATTGCTAAGAATAACTAAGCCATTCACAGCTAATCACCATAAAATATTGCTGGTATTGTGTACACTTTTCTCCTGGTTCTGCTCGTTTCACTCAGCATCTGTTCATGTAAATCTCTCCAGGTTTTTCTGAGAGCATCCTGTCCATAATTTCTTATACTAGCACAATAGTATTCCATCACAATCATATACCATAACTTGGTTAACCATTCCCAAATTGATGTGCATCCCTTCAGTTTCCAATTCTTTGCCACTGTTAAAAGAGCTGCTATAAAAATATTTGCATGTGTATGTCTTTTTCCTTTTTGATTTTTATCTCTTTGGGATATAGATCTAGCAATGGTATTGCTGGATAAAAGGATATGAATGGTTTTATAGCCTTTTGAGCATAGTAGTTTACAACTCCACTAGCAGTGCATTAGTCTTTCAGTTTCCTCTCATCCCTTTCAACATTTGTTATTTTCTTTTCTGTCCTGTTAGCCAATCTGGTAGGTGCATGGTGGTAGCTCAAAGATGTTTAAATTTTCATTTCTCTAATCAATAGTGATTTAGACCACTTTTCCATATGACCATAGATAGCCCTAATGACTTTTTTGAAAACTGCCTATTCATATCCTTTGACCATTTGTCATTTGAGAAATGGTTCTTACTTTTATAAATTTGACTCAGTTCTCTACATATTCAAGAAATGAGAACTTTATCAAAGATACTTGCTGCAGATTTCCCCCCACAGTTGTGACTGCTGACTGTATTTCCGTCTATCCTACATTCCAGAGGAAAATTTATATCATTAACATTTAGATAAATAAAAAGAGAAATAGTTGATCAGCAATTTGAGCATACGGCAAAAATAAAAAAAAATCCTAAAAATCAAAGGAGAAACTAATAAAATTTTAAGTTAAAAAATCCTCAGTGGTTTTTCAGCTTTCAACTTTATTGAAATAAAATGTATAGTAACAAATAAAAAAATTGGTTTTATGTAAAAAATACAACTATACAAAAATGAAAAGAGTGAATGCACAACTAATAAAGATGAAATTAAAGCAATTATTTGGACCTATTTTTGCCAAACTATATGCCAGTAATGCTGACAATCTAAGTAAAATAGATGAATCTTAACTTAACTGAAGAGGAAATAGTATACTTAGGCAACCCATTTTAGAAGAAGAAATTGAACAAGCCATTTGTGAACTATGTAAGAAAAAATTCCAGAAACAGATAGATTAATATGTAAATTTTACCAAACATTTAAAGAACAATTAATTCCAATATGAAATAAACTATATGGAAAAATAAAAGGAGTCATACCCAATTCCTTCTGTGACACAATTATGATTTTGATACCCAAACCAGGAAGAATTAAAACTGAAAAAGAAAACTATACGTCAATTTTCCTAGTGAATATTAATGAAATAATTTTAAATAAATTACCAATGAGGAGATTATATCACAAAAATAATACAAAATGAACAGGTGGGATTTATATTAGTAGCACAGGGTTGGTTCAATATAAAGAAAACTATAAACATAATGGACCATATTAATGGCAAAATTATTTAAAAATATGATTATCATGAGATTCATAAAAAAGCTTTTGAAAAAATATATAATTCCTATTCAAACAATAGAGAGAACAGTAATAAATGTAATTTTCCTTAAAATGATAAATTGTTTCTATCCTAAGAGCAGACATTACCTGTAATGGGGATCAACTTCCTAATAAATACGAAGCAAAATTTCCAATATCTATTCGTTTTCATTGGTGTACTAGAAATGCCAGCTACAGCAATTAAGGCAAGAAAAAGAAATTGAAGGAATAAGCATAAGCCACGAGAAAACAAAACTATCCTTTTTTTTGCTAATGAGAATCAACTAAAAATAGCTGATGCAATTAACAGCTTTTGCAAAGTTGCAACATATAAGATACAAATCATCATCATTCCTATATATTACTAACATAAACCACAATAAGGAGATAGAAAGAAAAATTCCATTTAAAATAACTACAGAAAGTATAAAATACTTGGGATTGTTCCTGCCAAAACACATGCAGGAGCTATGTGAATACAATTATAAAACATTTTTCACACAAATAACAACAAATTGTGGCAACTGGAGAAATATTAATTGCTCATGCAAAGACTAAGCTAATATAATAAAATGACAGTATTATTTAATTTAGTTTAATTATTCAATTCCATGCCAATAATATACCAATAATTATTTTATAGAGCTAAAAAATAACAAAATTCATCTATAGGAATCAAAATCAATATTAATAAGTCAAAATCAATAATATTAGAGAATCAGTAGAAAATAATGCTAAAGAAGACAGCCTAGTAGTAGCACTTTTTAAACTATACTAATAAAATGGTCATCATTAATATAATCTGGATAAGAAAGAGTGGTTAATAAATGGAATAAATTAGGGACACATTATAGAGAAGAAAATGAACCCAGTAATCTGGTGTTTGATAAGCTCAAATATTTGAGCTATTACGGCAAAAACTCACTACCTGACAAAAACTATTCACAAAATTTAGGCATAGAGTAACATCTCCCACAGCATACCAATATAATAAGGAGTACATGACTTAGACATAAAAGGTGAGCATATGAGCATAAGCAAATTAGGGTAGCAAGGCAAATATACTTGTCAGATCCACTGAAAAATTTCGGATCACAGAAGGAAAAATGAATTGTTTTGATTTCATGAAATTAAAAAGTTTTGCTTAAATGCAACCAAAGTAGTCAAAATTAGAAGAAAAGTAGGAAACTGGGAAGAACTTCTTTATGGTAAGTTTCTCTAACAAAGGTCTCATCTCTCAAACATATAGAGAAATTAACCAAATTTATAACACAAGAGCTATTTTTCCAATCGATAAATAGTAAAAAGTATACGAACAAGCAGTTTTCAGAAGAAAAAAGATTAGCTATCAACAGTTTGTACAAAAATGCTCTAAATCACCACCACAGAAATACAAATTTTAAAAAATTCTGAGGATCTGCTCACAACTATCAGATTGGACAGAAAAAATAAATGGCAGATGCTGGCAGGAATGTATGAATTTGTACATTAAATCACTGTTGGTGGAGTTGTAAATGGATCCAACAATCTTGGAGAACAATTTATAGCTATATCTAAAGAACTATAAAACTGCATATCCTTTTACTCAACAATACCACTACTAGGTATGTACCACAAAGAGATTAAAAAAAGGCAAAATGACTCATGTACAAAAAATTTATTGTAACTCTTTTTGTTGTGACAAAGAATAGGGAACTAAGAGAATGCAATTCAAATGGGGAATGACTGAACAAGTGGCAATACATGAGTGTGATGAAATACTGTTGTACCAAAAGAAATGATAGAAAAATATGGGGAATTTTATGTGAGCTTATATAAAGAGTAGTAAGCAAAACTAAGAGAATATTGTACATAGTAACAGTAATTTTATAACAACTATTAACTGTAAAAGACTTAGCTACCATGGCAATTCCAAAAGACTCATGATGAAGGATGCTATCCACCTCCAAAGAGAACTGATGAACTCTGAGTGCTGATTTAAACTTAGTTTTTCTTGCTTTTTTTTTTTTTTTTGCAACATAGCTAATGTGATGTAAAAAGAATTAACCATTGCCCTTCTCTTCCATTAATTCTTTAGGTTGTTAACTCTCTTTTACTTCTTGTGTCTTGCCCTATAGAAAATCTACAATGACTCTACATGTAATGTGTATTTCTTATTAGGGATAATTTTGAGTTATTTAAGATTACATGAAATTCTCTCTTCCATCTTGTTATTTCTGTTGGTCCCATGACCCAGAATATATGCTGTTAATAACTTTCACATAAGTAACTTTGATGTTTAATTAAGCTAGGAGCTGAGGAGGCTTTATTCATAATATATCATATATACACAATGTGTATATATACATATATTTATATATTAATCTAAATGTATATTATGTATTTTATAATATTTGGTATATGTGTTATATGAATGTACAAATTATGCATTTATGTATTACAAATATATACACATATGTATGTGTGTACATATTTACTGTATGTATATATGCATATATTTTGGTATGATATATAAACCTTGCATGCTTGTGTATGCATACGTATGTGTGTATATATATATGTATGTATGTATGTATGTATACCTCTGAATCTGAACCAATATGTGTGTGGGGAGAGAGTGAAAGCAAGAGAGAGAGAGAGAGAGAGAGAGAGAGAGAGAGAGAGAGAGAGAGAGAGAGAGAGAGAGAGAGAGAGAGAGAGGAACAAGGAGAGAGGAGAGGAGAAAAAGAGAGAGTAACAATTGCTTAGGTAAAAATAGATTTCTCCAGTTTATAAACAATTATTAATAAGCTAGGATGGTTTGCAAGTGAGTACAGATTAATTATTAGTTAAAAGAGTTTGCAATTTTTGTAATTTACATGGAAAATTCAAACCTACCACTGTATTATCTTAAAATTGACCATGATAAAAATGACTGTAATTAGAACTCACATATCAGGCTAAATGGTACCTACCATATATAGAACTATATGAGGTGATCAGGTCTAAAACACAGTTACATTTCTATCACAGTTACTTTCCAGAGATGCAAAACTTTATAAATATAGTCAATTCAAATTTAAATTAATTATTTCCTAGAGGTATATGGACTTTTCCTAAGAAGATTTTTAACTTAAGACATTTAGAATTGTGTTTTGCAGAGGACCTAGACAAAGTAGTACCTCTGAATATTTCATCCTTCTTCATAATTAAGCAAATATTTCTATGTGCTCTAATTGTTTTAATTTATCCTTTTGAGAGAAAGATTTAGTGATCAATTTCCATATGTTATTTCTCACTTGTTTCACATCAGGAATTTTTGAATGACTAATTAACTCTTGTAATTTTTAAAAGTAGGCTCTGTCTTAATTACTGATCCTATCATGTTTCCCCATTATCTTCTATAACACAATTCTTTTTTAAATCCTCATTCTACTGTATGTACATGTTGACATGTAGTGTAGTTATCTTCACACTTTTATACTAATTACTTCAAATCACCTTCTGGTTGCACTATACATTTTTGTTCAAATTGCAATCGAAACTTTATTCAGAAAATCAATGGGCCTAATTCCATCAAAGAATATACATCACTGATGCAAACTAATACATAGGCTTGGCCAAATGGTAAAAGAAGTCCAAAAAGCCAATGAGGAGAAAAGTGCCTTAAAAAGCAGAGTTGTCTAAATGGAAAAGGAAGACCAAAAGGCTCACTGAAGAAAATGATTGCTTAAAAAATGTAATGGAGCAAATGGAAATGATGACTTTATGAGAAATCAACAAACAATAAAACAAAACCAAAAGAATGAAAAAAATAGAAGGCATTGGAAAAACAACTGACCTAGAAAACAGATCCAGGATATACATGTACATACATATATACATATATGTGTGTATATATGTATATGTGTGCATGTATATATGTATGTGTGTACACATATATACACATATACATTCTCACATACATATATATGCCTGGTTTATTTTTGATTGATTGATTTTTAAAATTAAATTAAATTTTTTTGTTACACTGTAAGTTATAAACTCTATTCCTCCCTCCCCACCAGACACTAAAGAGGGCCACCCTTTGGCAAAGATTTTATACACACACATTTTCAACTGCCCTTAATGACACAGCTCCAGGTCATAGATCCAGGGTAGTACTGAGGAAAGGATCTATGCCTAAGCGTGTCATTCCAGGGTAAGGAGCAGAGTTCCCAAGTCTTTTAAAGTTTTTGTCTTTAAAATTAAACTTTGAAAAATATCATTTTTAAATAATTTAGCTAAAATATACATTAAAGGTTATACTATATATGCATATAGTATATAATTTCAATTAAATTAGAATAAAAATAGTTTCTATATTAACATGGTCAATGCAGTAATTTGACTATACATGCTTGTAGTATTTTTTCTGAGTGGAGTGAGTAGGAAAGAGAAAAATAGACTACTACTAACTGAAAAAAAAATGTGATTTAAAAACCAGAGTGATAGTATCCAAAAATGTCTATGTATATTTAAAACAAATAACATCAATGAAACTTAAACATATGAAAAAAGTTACTTGAAGTTTAGTCTTGCAATTGGTTTGGAAGATAAAAAATCCAGATTCACAATAAGTTGATCTATTTTTACAAAACTTGTCTCTGATGTTTTATATTCATGTTACTAAGAACTAAAGGATAAAACTTTTTAACCATCAATTAGTCAGATGGCCAGTCAATAGATATTTCTTAAGTTCCTTGTTTGTACCAAGTTCCTGTGCTAAATTCTGGGGATATAAAGAAAGATAAAAGACAACAAGCTCTCAATCTATGTATCCTCATCTGCTTTCATCTAAAGACACTATTATCTTTTCAAATTAATCTAGGATTTACATGTCTAGTTTATTTTTGATGCACTTATTTTTAAAATTAAATTTATTTATTTTTGAAATTAAATTAAATTATTGAAATTTTATTTATTTTTAAAATTAAATAAATTATTGAAATTTTATTTATTTTTAAAATTAAATTAAATTTTTTGGTTACATTTTAAGTTCTGAACTGCCTATATTCCTTGCTCCCCACTCTACACTAAAAAAGCCACCATTTGACAAAGATTTTATACACATATCTACACACCTATCTATATATTTGTCATTTCTTTCTCTGGAGATGGAGAATATCTTCCCTCATGGGTCCTTTGTAGTTGATCTGAGTATTTATATTACTTAGAATAAGTTGGTGGTTCACAGTCGTTCTTTGAACAATATTGCTGCTACCGTACACAACATTCTTTTGTTTCTGATCATTATTTCAAGCAAGTCTTTCCATCATTTTCTAAAGTCAATTAGCTCGTGATTCATTATAACATAGTAGTATTCCATTACCATCATATATCACAGCTTTAGTCATTCTCAATTGATGGGCATCTCCGTAATTTCAAGTCCTTTGTCATCACAAAGAGAGTTGCTGTAAGTATTTTAGACCATACAGGTTCTTTTCCTCTTTCCCAGATAATCTTGAAAAAACAGACCTTATAGTAGTACTGCTGGGTGAAACAGTTTTATAACTTTTTGGGCATAATTCCAGATTGCTCTCCAAAAATGGTTGGATCACTTCACACTTCCACCAACAGTGTATTAATGTCCCAATTTTTTCACTTTCCCTCCAACATTTGTCAATTTCTCTTTCTACCATTTTAACCAATCTGATAGGTGTAAGGTGATCTCTTAAAATTGTTTTAATTTGCATTTCTTTAATAAATAGTGATTTAGAGCATTTTTATATGACTACATATGGCTTTGATTTTGTCATAAAATTTTCTTGTTCATATTCTTTGTTCATTTATCAGTTGGGGAATGACTCATATTCTTAACAATTTAGCAGAGTTCCCTATATATTTTAGATATGAGACTTTCCCTCCTCCAAATTTTCTGCTTTCTTTCTAATCCTGGATGAATTGGCTTTATTTGTACAAAATCTTTTAAATGTAATCAAAATTATGCATTTTACAACTCACAATGTTTTCTGTCTCTTGTTTATTAATAAATTCTTCTCCTATCCATGTTTGATAGACAATGTATTCCATATTCTAATTCCATGTTCTTCTTCTTGTAGCATCTCTCTTTGTATCTGGGTCATTTATCAATTTTGAATTTATCTTGGTAAATGGTATAAATATTGGTTTATACCCAATTTCTTCCAGATTGCTTTCCAGAGTTCACAACAGTTTTTTTGATCAAATAGTGTATTCTTATAACCAAAACTTAATTTTTGCATTTCTCAAAATTTCAGAGGGATACTATAATCATTTGCTTCAGTATATGTTTACTCTGTTCCACTTATCCGCCTTTCTGTTTCGCAGCCAGTACCAGATAGTTTTGATAGTTCAAGCCTTATAATATAGTTTGTGATCTAGCACTGCAAAACCTTGTTCCTTTATATTTAAAAAATATTCTTGACTTTTTCTTCTTCCAAATGAATTTTGTTATTTTTTGTAACTCAATGAATTTTTTTTTTTTGGTAATTTAATTGGTATAACATTGAAGAAATAGATTGGGTAGACTTGTCTTTTTTATTATATTGGCTCTGTCCACCCATGAGTATTTTCCCAATTATTTAAATTTGACTTTATTTGTATAAAAAGTGTCTTATAATTATGTTCATATAGTTCTTGGATTTGTCTTGGCAAGTATACTCCTAGGTATTTTATACTCTGTAGAATTACCTTAAATTGGGTATCTCTTACTCTTTTTTTCTTACAAAGTTTTATTGGTGATATATAGAAATGTGATGGTTTTTAAATTAATTTTATAACCTGTTCCTTTTCTAAAATTATTAATTCTTTCAACTAACTTTTTAGTTGAATCTCTAGAATATTCCAAATATATCATCATTTTGTCTACAAAAAGAGTTTTATTACCTCATTACTCATATTGATTCCTTCCATTTCTTTCTCTTCTCTTATTGTTATTCCTATAATTTCTACTATATTGAATAATATTGCTCATAATGGTCATTCTTGCTTCACTTCTGATCTTGTTGGAAAAACTTCTTACTTATCTCAATTACAAGTAATGAATAATGCTTGAGGATGGTTTATTTCTCATCATTTTAAGAAAAAATCCATTTATATCTGTGCTTTCAAGTATTTTAAATAGGAATGAGTATTTCATTATTTCAAAAACTTTTTTTGCATCTATTGATACAATCATATGATTTTTGTTACTTTTGTTATTGACAAAGTAAATTGTGATTTTAGTTTTATGTGTGTTAAACCGTCTCTGCATTCCTGACATAAACCTCGTTTAGTCACAATACATAATATTTATAATATATTGCAATAATCTTTTAGCTAGTATTTTATTTAAGAATTTTGCATCCATACTCATATTCACAAATATATTCAATTTATTTTTAATGAAATTTGTAGATAATTTTCTTTCTCTGTTTTTGCTCTTCCTTGTTTAGGTATCATCAGTACTGTATGCATTTAATAAAAGGAGTTTGGTAGGACTGTTTTGCCTATTATTCCAATTTTATTTAATATTGAAATAGATTTGTAAAGCAAGATTGGAATAAGTTCATATTGGAACAATATATAATGATGTTAGAATAAGTTATATAACAATTGGAATTAGTTTATACTGGAATTATATTTGGTAGAATTCACTTATGAATTCATGTGGTCCCAATACTATTTTTTTAGGAAGCTCATTTATGACCTGTTCAACCTTTCTTTCTAAAGTAGGTTTATTTAGATATTCTATTTCTTCTGTTAATCTAGGCAGTTCATATTTTTAAAAGTATTCTTAATTTCATTTCCCCTTTTGTAAATATTCTCCCATTTCACTTATATTGTTACATTTATTAGCACATAAATGACCAAAATAACTACTTAATTCCTTTTATTTCATCTTCATTATTGGTATATTCAACCTTTTCATTGTTAACTCTAACAATTTGGCTTTCTTCTCTATTTTAATCATATTAATCAATGCATTATCTATTTTTTCTTAAATTCATCTTCAAGTTTTATTAATTCCATGATTTTCTTAGATTCAGTTTTACTATCACCTTTAAGTTTAGGATTTCCAATTTGGGCTTGATTGAAGATTTTTAATTTGTTCCTTTTCTAATTTTTAAATTGCATATATAATTCATTGGTTTGCTTTTCCCCTATTTTATTGTTGTAAGCATTATTAATTATAAAGTTTCCTCTGATTACTGCTTTTGCTGCACCCCACAGGTCTAGGCATGTTGTCTCTCTATTGTCATTATCTTTAATAAAATTATTTATTATTTCTTATCACTTGTTCTTCAACCCAGTCATTCTTTAAGATTGGGTTATTTGATCTCCACTTTTGATTTATGTTTCTATGGTTCCTTATTAAATATAATTTTATTTTATTATGATCTGAAAAGAACACATTTAATATTTTTGTTTTTAACTATAAAGTTTTTATACCCTAATATACGGTCAAATTTTGTAAAGGTTGCATGTACTGCTGAAAAAAGCTCAGTTAAGATTCTATTTCTCTCCTTGATTTCTTATTTATTTTTTGTTTGGATTTATTTAGTTCTAAGAAGGGAAGGCTGAAGTCTCTTATAGTTTTGCTATCACTTTCTACCTGTAATTCATTTAGCTTTTTCCTTTAAAAATGTGAATGCTATAGCATTTGATGCATTTATTTTTGATACTTCATTATCTATGGTACCTTTTAGTAAAGATGTAGCTTCTCCGTTTATCTCCTTTTAAGAATTCCTCCCTTATCTTCTCCACTGACCCTCCTATTCCTTAATTTACTCCCATTCTAAGAGTCCCTACTTTGTCTTATCCCCTTACCCTCCTATTTCTTTGTAAAGTTAAGAAGACTTTTGTACCTTTTTGGATGTACATGTTATTCCTTCTTTCATCTAGTTCTGATATGAATAAAGGTCTAGTACTACCAGCTCTCCACACCCTCCTGCCCTCCATTGTAGCAATTTGTTTGTAGGAGATAATTGCTCCATTTTACCTCTCCCAACTCAATTTTATTTTTTAGGATCATCCCATCCTACTCAACTCAACCCCAAACCTTCTATCTGTATTCTCTTTCAAACTACCTTAATAATACCATTCTTAAGAGTTACAGGTAATGCTTTCTCATATAAGAAGTAAATAGTCTGATCATATTAAATCTCTTATAATTGATGTTTTATGTTTATCTTATGCTTCTTCTGATTCTTATAGGTTGAATTTTCCATTCAGTTCTGATCTTTTCCTCACAAATATCTGAGTCCTTTAATTCATGAAATATCCATTTTCCTCATGCAGGATTATCATCAGCTTTGCTGCAAACACAGTTTCTTTGCTCTGGATTGTCCTGTTTCATATCCTTTGGTCTTTTAATGTAGAACTTGTTAAATCTTGTGCTATCCTGACTGTAGCTCTACAACATTTAAATTGTTTTTTTTAGTTGCTTGTAATATTTTTTTCTTATCTCAGGATCTTCAAATTTTAGTTTTACTGTTTCTGTGAGTTTTCATATTGGGATCTCTTTCAGGTGGTGATCAGTGAAAGTTTTCAATTTCTGTTTTATCCTCTTGTTCTAAAACTTCAGGGCAATTTTTCTCAATAATTTTTTGAAGTATAGTATCTAGAGGTTTTCTTTGATTATAACTTTCAAGTAGTCTAACAGTTTTTGTATTTTCTCATCTTGATTTGTTTTCCAGGTGAGTTGCTATTTCAATGAGATGTTTCATATTCTCTTCCCTTTTTTCATTCTTCTGATTTTGTTTGATAATTTCTTGGTGTCTTATGAAATCGTTATCTTCCCCTTGCCCAATTATAATTTTTAACATGTTATTTTCTTCTATAATTTTTGGTTCTCTTTTTTCCAATTGATGGACTTCCTTTTCATAATTTTCTTGATTTTCTTGAGTTACTTATTTCCCCTCTAATTTTTCCTCTACTTCTTTTATTTTAAAGTCCTTTTTAGGCTCTGCCAAGAACTCTTTTCATTCTTGTGACCATTTTACTTTGAAGCATATTTAGCTATTTTAACTTCACTTTCTTCCACTGAGTTTGAACCCAGATCTTCACTATTAGCAAAGTAACTATCTATAGTCAGGTTCTTTCTCTTTTGCTTCCTCATTTTTTTAGTGGTTTATTTCTTGACTGTAACCTTGTATTAGAGTTGGGCTCTAGTTTCAAAGTGTGGGGGATTATGTCTCAGGCTTCACATTTTTCATGGTACTGTTTTCTGAGCTCTATCTGGGCACCTGATCTCAGGAACTCCTCTCTGTCCCTGAGTCAAGACCAGAGCCTCCACCAACACTGTCAGTGAAAATGCTCTTACTCCCTTTGGTTCCTCTCTTTGCTACAAGCTTCAACTCACCCCTCTATCCTGGAAGCAAAACCAGGAACTTCATCCTCCTGAAAAAGATCACTGCCAGCATGGCCTCTGCTGCCCCTCTGTCATTTTAGTCACCAACATGTGCTCACTCCTCCTCACCCACAGCCACATCCTGGAATGGCATCTCGTTAGTACACCTGTACCTTGATTCCAGACTCACACTATTTGTGAGGCAAAGATTCCTGAAACTGAGGCTGCTATACTGCACAGATACCCTCAGGGATTATTGTTTATTGATTTGGAGGTATCTCCCCAGAGGTATCTATATTTCAATCAGACCTAACCACCACCACAAGAGGTTCTGTCCTCCTAAAGTCCTCCAAAGTTGTCTGAGGCTAGATAGCTGCTTAACCCTGACTTTTAATTATTTCTGCCATTCAAAATTCACTTTGTGGTGCTACTTTAAACTGTGGGGGAATTTGGGAGAGCCAGGTAATTTCCTGACATTCCACCATCTTCCCAGAATCTTTGACTGACTGATTTAATTTAGATATCTGGACTTTCTATGATTAGTCAGCGTAGTAGTAGCACTCTATTGCTGAAAAGGTAGGTTTTATATGGGAGTTGCATTTGTAACTTTTTAGAATGCTGGTGTAATTTTGATTATTAGGAGGCAACAAAAAGAGGTAGAAATTAAATTTCTATTCATTACACTAGCATTCAGGTTAGGTGATTTGAATTTTCAACCAAAAAAGAAGCAATTTTCTTGGTCAAATACCTCCAAGGAGTTATGCGAGGCCAAGGAGAATACACAGTGAATGTGTGAAACCCATGGATGGCTCCTTGGCTTAACTAGTTGTCATTATATGTTATGGGGTAATGGCAAGAAAGTTTTAAAATTGTAAAAATGGAAATGCAATGTCTATCACTGGGAATTTCCATGAAGGAAAAAAAATGATAATTCTGATCAGACTGTTGGAAAATGTATTTTCTCTGTGTAATGAGCTGGAGAAGGAAATGGTAAACCACATCAGTATTTTTGCCAGGAAAACCCAAAATTGGGTAACAAAGAATCAGACATGACTAAATTGACTAACAACAGCAAAATTTTATAAATGAGGAGATTTTGTCTCAGAGAAGTTAAGTAGTGCCCATTGTCAAAGAGTTAGTAAGTGACAGAGGCAGGATAAGAATGCGGATCTTTCTGCATTTTCTGTGTCCACTTGCCTTTCTAAAAATGTTATTCAGATTAACTTTAAAATTGTTCAGAAGTTTATCTTAACCAAATAAGAAGTAGGCTTAGTCAATTAAGGAACCCAGAATAGAATTACATTAAAACTCTCAGGTCAGAGGTAGAAAAATTGCAAAAGGTAATTCCCCATTAGTGAAAGGACAGGAAAACAGCTGGTTGCCATGGTAATGAATGTAGTCCCTGATCTTGATTAGGAGGAAAACATTAGCAGTTTAGAGTTGGTCTTAGGGAAACAGAAGGGAAAGGAGAATCTCTGCTCCCTTTCCTCTTTTCTTTTTAAAATTAATGTTATTGATATTGTTTGTTTTTATATCATCATATTTCCCCTTTTATCACTCCCCTTCAACTTCTTGAAGACCATCGTCTATGACAAATATTTTAAAGAAAAAGAAGAGAAAGAAATCATAAAAATTGCTCAATAAAACAAAAAAGTCTGAAAAATGTGTAATGGTCCAAATCTATTCTACCTTTATTGCTTTAAAACATTCATTTAAAACTTTCGAATTCTAAATTTTCTCCTTCCTTCCGCCTTTTCCTCACTCATTAAAAAGGTAAACAGTATGCTACCCATCATTCATATAAAGTCAAACAAAACATATTTCTGTATTAGCATGACTGCAAAAAATCTCAAGAAACAAAAAAACAAACTCAAAGAAAACAAAGAAAAGGGAAAAAATTCTTCACTCTCTACTAAAGGTTCATTAGTTTTCTCCCTCTGGAGGTGGATAGCATTTTTCATTAGGTGTCCTTTGAAATTACCCTGGATCTTATAATGTTAATTAGATCTTCCCCATCCATTAATATACCTCAAATACCTTTTCTTCATTTCTTTTTGAGGCCTTGAGTCAGAGTCCTGCCCTCTGGCTCTGAAAAGTGTATAAATACTCTGAAGTAAGGTTTTTACTTTGGGGCTTACTCGTTGGAAGTGTTTGTTTAGTCAGATGAAATTCTAGGCAACCATGAAGGAATCTCCCTCCTACCCCTTTTGAAAACCCAGATGTTGGTGCTTCTCTCTCTGGTAACTATGTATGCATGGTCTGACAGCTGGATCTGTCTGTTGATCTGTGATATTTGTATTTCTTATGGCCAGACAGTTGGAAGCCCTGTCTGTTGATAATTATTTTTTTGTATTTTCTCTGAAGTTCAGGGAGCTGAATTTTTACCCTGAACTAAGTGAATGATATATATTCTTGAATAAAGTGGTTGTTGACCCCTCAAAAGTTGCTTTCCTTTTTCTCTTTTTTTATTAAATTATTTTATTTGTTTTCAATGTTCTACAATCACTTCCATATATCTTAGATTTCCCCCCCTCCTTTCCCCTTTGCTCCTCACTCCTTCCCCTGAGATAGTACACAATTTTATATAGATTCTACACATATGTTCCTATTAAATGCATTTTCACCTTAGTCATGTTGCATAGAAGAATTAAAATGAATGGAAGAAATCATAAAACAAAACAAAACATAATACAAAGGAAAACGGTCTGCTTCATTCTGCGATGAAAGTTCATAGTTATTTCTCTGGATGTGGAAGGCATTTTGCCACAAGAATCCATTGGAAATTTGCATTCCATTGAAGTGCTAAGTATACCAGAAAAATTCCTCACACACTGTGGTTGTTGCTGTGCACAAAGTTCTCCTGGTTCTGGCCTTTTCTCTCAGCATCAGATCATATAATTCTTTCCAGGCCTCTCTGAAGTCTTTCTGTTCATCATTTCTTATAGCACAATAGTATTCCATTACATTCATATACCACAACTTGTTCAGTCATTCCCCAATTGATGGGCATCCCCTTAATTTCCAGTTTTTGGCCACTACAAAGAGAGCTGCTGTAAATATTTTTGTACATGTGGGACCCTTTCCCATTTTTATGATCTCTTGGAGATATAGTCCTAGAAGCGTGATTGCTGGGTCACAGGATATGCACATTTTTGTAGCTCTTTGGGCATAGTTCCAAATTATTCTCCAGAATGGTTGGATCAACTCACAGCTCCACCAACAATGAATTAGTGTTCCAACTCTCCCACGTCCTCTCCAACATTTATCATCTTTCTGTTTTGTCATGTTAACCCATCTGATTGGTGTGATGTTGTACCTCAGAGTTGTTTTGATTTGCATCTCTCTAATCAATAGTGATTTAGAGCATTTTTTCATGACTATAGATAGCTTTAATTTCTTCCTCTGAAAACTGCCTGTTCATATCCTTTGACCATTTATCAAATGGGGAATGACTTGTATCCTTGTACATTTGACTCAGTTCTCTCTATATTTTAGAAATGAGGCCTTTATCACAGACAATAGTTGCGAAAATTCTTTCCCAGTTTTCTGCTTCCCTCCTAATCTTGTTTGCATTGGGTTTGGTTGTACAAACCTTTTCAATGTAATGTAATCAAAATTATCAGTTGTTTTCCTCTTAGAAAAGCAGATCTAAGAACCTGTACAGCAGGCCCTCCTGTGTGAGTTGGAGTCCTTGCTGCTAAGATCTTTGTATTATTCAGAGGAGCTAAACCTTTCCCAGCTGATCATTGTAAAATATTGCTATTACTTTGTATTATTGGTTTTCCTCACTTCCCTTTACATCTTCCTAAGTTTCTGAATCCATTTCCCTCTTGACATTTCTTATAGCAAAATAATATTCCATAAAATTGTATACCACATATTGTTTAGTCAGTCCCCACCTGATGGATATTCCTTAATTTCTAATTCTTTTCCACCACAAAAAGAGTGTCTGTAAATATTTTTTGGCAAATAAGTACTTTTCCTTTTTTTAAAAAAAATCTCTTTGGGATACAGAACTAGTAATGGTATTGTTGGATCAAATAGGATATACACAATTTTCCTGCCTTTCAGTCATAGCTGCAAATTGTTCTCCATAATAGTAAGAATCTTTTATAAGCCCACCAACAGTACCTTAGTGTCTTTATTTTTTTTCATTTCCTCCCTGATTTGCCATTTTCCTTTTTTTGTCATTTTAGCCAATCTGGTAGATGTGAGGTGGAACATCCAGTTCAGCCATTTTTCATTCATCTCCCACTCCTTGTGATCCCTTTTTTGTTTTCTTGGCAAAGATATTGAAGTAATTTGCCATTCCTTCTCCAGATCATCTTATAGTTGAGGAAACTGAGGCAAACAAGCTTAAGTGACTTGCTCAGGGTCACATGGCTAGTAAGTGTCTGAGGCTGAGTTTGAACTCATCAAGGTGAGTCGTCCTGACTTCAGGCCCAGCACTATCCATGCTGCCCCAGGTGGAAACTAAGAATTGTTTTAATTTGTCATTCTCTAATTATTAGTGATAAAGAGAATTTTTTTCAGAAGCTTATTTTAAGCTTTGATTTTTTTTCTTCAGAAGACTGCCTGTTCATATTCTTTGACCATTTATCAATTGGGGAATGACTCTTGCTTTTATCAATATGGCTCAACTACCTATATTTTGAAAAATGATACTTTTATCAGAAAAAGACTTGATGGAATTTCCTGCCCACCCCCTTTTCTTCTAATTTTGACTACATTGGTTTGTTTGTGCAAACACATTTTAACTTTATGTAATAAAAATTATCCATTTGTACCTCTCTATATTTTGTTTCATCATAAACTATTCCTTTATTCACAGATCTGATGGATAATTTTTTCCATGTTTCCCTAATTTGCTTATGATATCATTCTTTATGTTTCAATCATATATATATATTTTGACTTTATCTTGGAATACAGTGCAAGAAATCTTCTACCTTTTCATATCTTGTATATGAAGAAGATTTCAATTTCATGTAATCAAAGTTATCAGTTTTAGTAATTACCCCTAACTCTTGTTTTGAAAATATAGTTGTACCTATGTCTGAAAATTATATGATCAACTTTTTAAAAAAATCTTTCATATTAAAGTCACACATTCATGTAGAATATAGTCAGAAATATCATGTAAGTTGTAGATATGTCAAATTTCTAAGAGAGCTTCCCAGTTTTTCAGGAATTTTTATCAAATAAAAAGTTTTTTCTTATAAAATACGTTTTTTAGTTTATTAAACACTGAGTTGAATTCCATTGTTTCTTATTTTCCCTTGTCTTATAATTTCTGTTCTATTTCTTTCTTTTTTAACCAATATAAGATAATTTTGATGACTCCTACTTTACAATGTTATAATGGAGAAATTGACATTACTCCTTTCTCCTTAAAATTTTTCATCATTTCCCTTGGTATTCTAAAACTTCTATATTTCCAAGTGAATTTTCTTATTGTTTTGGATTTCCTTTAAGCATTCCTTTGATAATTTGATTGTATAAAATGAAAGTTATAAATGCATTTTGATAGTATTGTCACTTGCATTATATTAGCATGTCCTAGCCAAATACACTGAAATTCTGAATGATAGATCCAATTCAAGTCTGCATGGCTCTTCAAGTTTCGATAGCTCAGAATGAGTATAAATATAAATTGTTTTCAGTTCTCACCAGGAACTCTGAGGATCTTCTCTTCCTTGATTGATATATTTGGGATGGTAAATTGGGCCATCTTTTGTCTCAATTCTTACCTAGCCCATAGTCCTTGAATGGGCATGGCCTCAGACAATTAAGACCTGGGAAAGACTTTAATTTAGAAAGGCCAAGGTCACATCGCTATCAGTTATCTTGTTCTTTGTCTTGCCACTGGACTCTGTTGAATCTGCAGGAGAGAGCAAGGCTAATGTCTAAATACAGTTCTGCTTCACTCAAATCCATTTCACAAGCAAGTCAAGATACAACCCTCACATCAATGGTCTCCTTTGAGAATTAAGGAAGAACAACTGAATCTTCCTTTTGCCCTTTAACTTATTTCTTTAAAGAACACTTTGTAAGTATTTTGTGTGCATTGGTAATTTGATCCCAAATATTTTATGTATTTTGTAGCTACTTGGGATAAATTTTCTTTTCTATTAGGGTCTTTTGAAATGTTGTATTTTTAAAATTACAAATGTTGTTGATGTTTGAGGGTTTACTTTGTAGTTTGTTGAAGCTATTAATGGCATTATTTTTTGAAAACTAGTTGAAAAGTTAATATTGGGGGGAGTGGGCATCTGTGCTGAACTTCAGTATTTACTGGGAAAACTTTTAGTGTATTCTCACTGCATATAAAGATTGTTTTTGTTTCATACATATATATTTTTATGATATTAAAGAAAGGCCTTCCTATACCAATACTTTCCCCCATACCTACATTTTGGAGGCATAAAATTAGTATTGTACTTTTTCAAGATATTTTTCTGCATTGGTTGAAGTAATCATGTGGTTTTTCATGTTTTGTTTTCAATATGATTAAATAATCTTGATTGTTTTCCTAAAGTTGAACCATATCTTCGTACCTGCTGTGTTGAATGAAAATCCCAAGAGACAGTTTCTAATTAATAGTTAATTAAAGACAGTTATTCTAATTAATAACCAGTTTATTAATTCTATTAGCCAGCAATTACTAAATTAATGATCACTGATTTCCAAAGACCCCAAGGAAGAACCTGTAATGCCTTAAATATTTTCTGAAAGGGACTCCCCCCCCCCCACTTACAAATGGAAATACACCATGATTGGTGGACACCTAATGAGGAGGTGGGTTAAAAGTCTTCACCTCCTCCTGCTGAGAATGTGGCTTGATCACAAAACTCAGCAACCTCAAGGCATCTCTGCAGGGGAAGCCATTTCCATCTGAACGTTTCTGACTAATTTTCTCCTTCATGAGCTGAGTTGCCCTAAACTCTAATGGAAGGGATTAAGGACAGGTGGTTCTTCCCCCAGGCAAAAACTTGCCCAAATTGTGATCTGTTTATACTCTAAAGAGAAATTAGGTCTCCCAGTTGGATAGGGTCCTGCTCAGTGACTTTGTGCCTTGAGGGCTAGGAGCAGATCTCAGCACATAACCATGCCCTGCATAGATTAACCAACCTTTTCAGGACTTGGGTTTAAACAGAAATGAAAGGAAAAGGGTGGATCATAAATTAATAACTAGTTATTAATATAATAGTTTGAAATTAATTTCTCTCACTACTCTAGAGTCAACTTCATCATACTGAATGATTTCTTGGTCTAATTTCTGTAGTTTGACAATATTTTATTAAATATTTGTGAATCAATATTCATTAATGATATTAGTTGAGTTCTATTTTCATACTTTATTTTTCCTAGGTTTAGGCATTAGGAATACACTTGTCTCAAAAAAGAGTGATAGATTTTTGCTTTCTCAATTTTTCAGAATAATTTATGTAATATTGATAGTTATTGTTTAAAAGTTTGTTGGAATTCTCCTGTGATTCCATGTAGTTCAAGAGTTTCTTCCTCTCCACAGTTTTTCTTGAATAGTTCCTTTACAACTGGTCCTATTTCTTTTCAAGAGATTGGATTTAGATCATTATTTCATTTTCTCTTAATTTCAGTGGAAAATTTCATAAAAATTTTCAAAAATTTCATTTTTTTATTCTCAGTTTTGGTAACATAATTATTGCATATTAGGTTTTAATTTTTTTCTTTTTTTCTGGTTTTATTTGCTATTTTGCTTTTTTGTGATTTGTTTTTCTGACCTCTACTTTTTTAATCAGTTTGTCCAAAGGATTTTTTAAAATCAGTTTTATAATTCTTTTCAAAGAATAATATTTAAAGTCTTTTTGTCATGTTTTGAGATTTTCAATTTATCTTTTTTTCTCCTAACTCCCCATTTGTAGTTATTTTGGTTTTATTTGTTGTCTTTCTATTTTTAAAAAAGTCCATATCCATTTCATCAGTCTTCTTTTTATTTTTAAATTTCATCATTGTATAAAACATACATGTGATAGGAATATTACTTTTCCCCTGAAGAATGCTTTAGCTATGTACCATACATTTCCATGTATATCTATATCTATATATTATCCTTTTGATATTTTTTTCATGTAAACACTCTGATTTTTTTTTTGACTATTCAATATTTGGGATTATATTGTTAAGTCACTATTTGGGTTTATATCCTTTGTGCTTCCTGAAATTGTTACTATTTTAATTCTGTGATGATATTAATTATATTTTACAATTTCTGCATGTTCATATTTATTTGCAATATTTCTGTGCCTTAATTATGCTCATTTTTTAAAGTTCCATGTAACACTGATATATGTATATGTTCTTTATTAGTTTCACTTAGTATGCACCACAAGTCTTATAAGTATAATTTTTGCAGCTATTTGTTCTATTATATATTTCCCTATTGTTTATATTTAGATTTATCCAAAGTTGAAAGAATGTTATTAAAATCTCATGCTATTACTATATGAATGTCCATTTTTATATATCAGTTAATTTTTCACTATTAATTCATATACTGTCATTTGGAACATATAAGTTGAATATTGATTTTTTATGTTTCCTTTCAGTGTATATTCTGTGTTAATTTCTATACTATGAATTTTTAATTTTGCTTTATCTGTTAGTATATTTGCAAGTGCTTTTGCTTTTAGATTTCTCTAATGCATAATAATTTTTTCCAGTCCCTAATTTTTGTTCTGCACATGTCTATATTTTTATATCTGTTTCTTTCAAATAACAGATATTTTTATCCAATTTATTATTTTATTGTATTGATTAATCCATTCACATTTACAGGGTTGAGAGATTTATGTTTTCCTCTTTCATGAATCAGAATTTTTCTTTTATCCTCTGTAAAGAGAGAGAGTAGTTTGTCTCTTCAGTAGTTTTTGCTTAATCTACTATTAATCTATTCCCTTCCCTTTACTCTCTTTTCAATCAATTCTCAACCTATCGTTTTCGACTTATTTTCAACATATTCTCTTCCCTATATCATCAAGTCAATTTCCTACCATTTATCATCCCTTCTCCTATGTTTAGAATTTTGCTTCCAGGGATAGGGAGCCTGTGGTCTTGAGGCCACTTGTGGTTTTCTAGATCCTTGAGTAAGGCCTTTTGATTGAAGTTTTACAGAACAAATCCTTTTATTAAGGAGATTTGTTCTGTGAAGTTTATATTCAGTCAAAGGGCTGCACTTGAGGACCTACATGGTCACATGTGGCTTCAAGGCTGCAGGTTCCCCACCCCTGGACCTTTTAATTCCTTTTCTCTTTCTTATTTTATCTAGTTTGCTGTCTTCTCTCTTTTTTTTAATCAGTTAAGTAGACAAGTAAAATTTCCCCCTTCTTTTATTTATTAGATTTTATTTCAAGTGCACATATTCTAAAAGCAAAAAGTATTTCTCTCTTGCTCTTCGTTATTTTGTTTTCCTTTCTGTCCTAGACCTTTATTCTTTAATTCATGCTCCTTATATTTATTTATTACTTCTTTAGTCTCATGGAACTAAAGTTCTTAATATTCCCATCTCGGGGCTCCCTTCGGTCTTAGAATAGGATAGACACATTCAATCACAGTAAGAACTTTCTTACATCTCTGATTCTGCAGATTATTACACTTTGCATTCTTTATTATGCATTTTTTCTCCACTTGCCATAAAATGTCCTTTCTGGGCCCATGTCCTTTCAGTGTTCTAAGGGACAGTTTTCCATAAGACCTCTGAGTCTTCTTTTATTCATATAAGGTACTGTCCATGGTGGCACAAAATGCTTTACATTAGAATGATTCAAAGGTCATTATCTCCCATTATAGCATATAGCTCTTTCTCATAGGATGGCTCTTCAATGAAGCCTGGTTCCAAAAGTTAAGCAAAATTCTTCCCTTTCTTTCCTCTAATTTTTATCTCTCCCTATGCTGGTTTCCATCCTTCATTCTTGAAGAGGACCAATGCCATTAGGAAGATGATGTCTTGACTTGCAAGTGAATTGGATTTAAGTGAGGCAGGGATGTGCAATATCATCAGCCTCACTCTCTCCTCCAGAGTCATTGAGACATAGATCAGGACGACTGGCTATGACATAGGATGTAGGAAACCTTGGCCTTTTAAAGCTAAACTTTTTATCCTGTAGCCTACAGGCATTATTTCCCCTTAACTGGTAAATCTTGACTTGGTTAAGGTACATAATATATCCCTGTCCCTTTTCTTCCTCCCTCTCCTAGCTTTTCCCATTCTTCAGTATCTTCTCCTCCACATACAACAAATTGATTTAATTGTAAGCAGGATGCTGTGAGGTTTAGTTCTTGATATTTTAGGTTTGTCCCTCCACCATCACTATTATTTGATTTTGACTCTTACACTTTTCTTCTCATGTGCTTTTGGAAAGAAATTCCTTAATAATTAAATAATTCCTTAATCCCTCTTGCTGCTGCTGCTATTTGCATTGTCATCTTCAGCACTGTTGTTAACCATATAGGTGTATTTATTGTTTTATGTTTCTTTTTCCCCTGGGTTAATTTATTTCATTACCTGCTCCTTCACCAGTTGGTGTATTTGTTTATCTTCCTTGTATTATATTGTCTGGAGGTGTTTGCAAAGCAAATAATTTGTTTAGGTCGTTTTCTTTATGGGAAAGATTGAGTTTCACCTTATATTAAATTTTCATCTTTTCATTGTTTGCTAACCTCAGGTTTGCAGGGTCTCACAGCATCAATTTTCTCACCACTTCAGTCCATCCTCCACACAACTGGCAGTGATTTTTCTTAAAGTACAGATCTGACCTATTCAATAAGCTCCAGTGATTCCCTATCACTTCCAAGATCAAATACAAAATCCTTCTTTGATATTCAAAGTCTTTCATAATAATATGTCTCCCTTCTTAACTAAGTAGCCTTGTACCTTACTCCAGGGACACTGGTTTCTTTCATGTTCTTTGCACAGACAATCTATCTCCTGACAACCTGCATTTTTACTGGTTATCTCCCATGTCTGGAATACTCTCCCTCCTCATTTTTCCTGGTTTCCTAGACTTCCTTCAAGTTCCTAAACTAAAAATACCCCCTCCTATAGCAAGCCCTTCCCAATCTCTCCTAATTTTATTGCCTTCCTTCATAGTCTATGGTTTATTTGCACATAGTTGTCTGCCTGTCATCTCCCCCATTCAGTTGTTCATTCATTGAGGGCAAGGTCTATCTTTTGCCTATCTTTTTATGTCAATTGCTTAGCATAAAACCTGGCATATAGCTAGTGCTTACTGAATATCTAATGGTTGACTGAATATGGATTAAAATAACAGAGAGTAGCCTACTGACATTAGAAGTGATTTTCCCAAAGTTACATAGCTGTATATGTCAAAGTGGCTCTCTAATCAATGAACCCCAATACCTCTGCCAGGGGTGAGGAACCTGTGGCCTGTAGGCCACATGTGATCCTCTGGCTGTGGCCCTCTGGCTGAACCCAGACTTCACAGAACAAATGTCTTTAATAAAACGATTTGTTCTATAAAACTTGGACTCAGTCAAAAGGCTATCCTCAAGGACCTAGAAGAGCACATGCGGTTCCTCATCCCTGGTATGCTTTTAAATGACACAGTATAGTGTGCAACGACACTTCAGAAAGCTTGATTGTTTCTTTGTTATATCTTCATTAAATAAAAGCCTTGAGGCATTATTTTATCATTAAATACCTTTTGAAGGGAAAATAAAGTAAGCAGATGGACTGGTAGTACTCTAAATCAAAAAATCAAAAGGTGTTTTCATGCTTTAATATTGAACATTCTTGGGGGAAAAAACTCCGCATAATTTGCTTCCAACTCAGGCAATAAGCCTATGCTTTTACAGCTTTCTGAGGATTCAGTTTAAGAGATTTCTTAGCAACTACTGAACATCTCATGATTATAATATGCAGGGCACTTACAAAAAGTATTAGAACAATATCCATAAGGTGCTTTTAGTTGTTTAGAAATGAAGCAATAAAATCATAAAAATGAAGCAATTAGCAAAGGCAGAATGAAGTGCTAAATTGTGATACATCGATAAAGAAGGTTGGTTATTATGCTAATTGAAAAGTCATTGCAACAAAACAAAACCAGCTTTGAATGTAGTCACACAGCACAGTTAGTTATGAGATTATATAACAATAATTGTTAGTATTTATGTAATGTTTTGAGGTTTGTAAAGCCTTTTACATATATTATCTTAACTGATCCTCAGAAACCTCCCTAACGTAGGTAATAATAAAGTTCCCATTTTACGGATGCAGAAACTGAGCCTGAAAAAATGACTTTTTTTTAAAGTCACTGAGCTAGTAAGAATCTGAGACATTTCAGAGGACTTACGGACTCCAAATCTAATGCACTATGCCACTCAAGTAAGAGATGCTCATTACACAGTCATTCTCAAAGAAATAATATGAAGCGGCACAGCAAGATAATTGCACTTTCAATCAGAAGACCCAAGACTAAGTTCCAGATCTGACAGGTACCAGTTGTATAATAGCTGATCAAATCAGAATTCAACAATAATTATTATATGTTTATCACGTGCATAGTGCTAGAGAATGGGAATACAAGTTAAAAAAAATTCTACCTTAATGGAGATTCAGCTCTACTAACTTCTCTAAATCTTAACTTCTTCCCTTATGAAGTGAAGACAACAACATTTATTTTACCTACCTTGCAGCTTTATTATTCAGACCAAATGAGGTAAGATTTTTTTCTAAATGCAAAGCTCTATTTTGTTGTGAATTATAATTATTGTTTTGGACCACTTTTTGGATTTCATTGGTAGAGGGTTCTTGATAAAGAAGTTCCCTCTCCCAATGCATATTTATACTTTCTCTGAAAGTTATCATCTTAGAGGATAATCTATGATGCTGGCACAACCTTTATGTATCTTACACAATGATTTAGATTCAGGAGTCTCAGAGTCTTTTACAACTTATTCTCCATAACCATACAGTTCAAATTTCATGAAGAAATTGGGATCATCAATAAATTTGGTTCCTCAGTAGATTAATTTTTTGGAGTTGGGACTTAAATTCAGATCTTTATACATTCAACTCAGGTTTTTCTTATTCCCTGTGCAATGTTTTTTTTTTTCCTTATTAACATTTTATCATTTACAATTACTTTATTTTACCCATAGCAAGTGCAAAAGGAAAAGAGAAGCCTTCAAATGATTAGTTATGGTCCTTTGTTATCCATTTCTTTGGAAATAAATAAAATTTCATGTTTATGGAAATTTAGCCATGGAGAAATTATAGATAATATACTTTCAAAATATTGGTATTATATTTGTTAGAATTTGTGGATTTTTGAAGGCATTTTTTTCTGCCATTTTTAAAAAGGTCACATGGGCAGTCTAGAACGTTTTTGCTAATTTATATACATATGAATGTTAGGAATGTGATCAGGATAAGGAAAATAAAGAACTTCCTCCCTAGGTTTAGTTTAATCCCTTGCTTCTCCCCTTTCTCCTCCTACTCATTTTCTAGGAGAAAAAAAATTGAGTTAAGAAATTGGCAACCTCAAACTTTTAGAAATTTTGGCAATTTACTGGGAATATAATCTTTAAAACAAATGCTTACTATATGTTGTATAGCAATCAGAACTTAAACAGGGAACTGTAAAGTATTTCTTACCGTAAGTAAAAATGAAGTATGCAATAGAGATGCAATCCTTGGCACCAGAGAATTCTTTTAAAAAATAAGATTATAAACCTGGGAGCAATAGTATTTTGGAGTAGATCTGAATTGCAAAGTAGCTTGGCAACTGGGCAAGGATTCACTGGAGAAAAATCTCCTATTCTTGCCAAAGAACTGAGAAGTAGATGTTTTCTTATGGAAACAGGGAAAAAAACTTATTAAGATTTTTATTTTCATCAGTTCAATAACTATATGTTAAGGCATCTCAAAAAAAAAAAAAAACCCAACTCTGTAAGAGGAAAAGCATTCCTTTATTCTCTTAGACAGAGATAGTATGTCAGCTGAGGATTCAACCAAAAGCTGGAGCCTGAAGGGCACTCCACTTGACAGAGATCAGCAGTAACTCAAGGGTCAAAAAAGCCATACTGCATCTACAGAAGAGGTGGAGAGAAGACCCGAAGGAGAAGTTTGATCTCATTGTTAGAAGATATCAGTGATGCTGTAGCTCTGTAGCTTCCTCCATACATTTGTCTTGTTTGCATCTGTTTCCCAAGCATAAGTCCCTCATTGAATTCATACAAGTTTACTTAACATGTAATTTTCTAAGGGGCAGAGTAAAAATGGTGGAGTAAGAGCAGGTACTTGCTTGAGTGCTACCCCAAACACCTCCAAATATCTGCACAAAATGACTCTAACCAAATTCTAGAGCAGCAGAACCCACAAAATGACAGGATGAAACAAATTTCTAGCCTGAGACAAACTGGAAGGTCGAAGGGAAGTATCTATCACATCAGGCTAGGAGAAGAGCACAGTCCAGTGTGGGCCACACTGCCACAGACAGGGCAGAGCAGGCCTCAGGGCACCGATGCACTGGCAGCTGTTGTGGTTTCCCAACTTCTCAAACTACAAATGTCAAAGACAACTTAGAAGATCAGTAGAAAAGGTCTGTGGGTGAGAGAGAAGCATGGTCTGGCCCTTGCCCCAAGGTGATGGCAGTGACAGTGGAAGTGGCAGCGACTGCTTCTGGAGTTTTTGGCCCATAGATGATGGAGGGATTGAGTGGCTGATCAGAGGGGGATTGAAGGGATCTCTTTCCTGGCACTGAAGCAGGATTCTCTTGCTTTGCCCATACTTGGATCTGGGTCACAGTCCTGGGTAGCAATCCTGGGGCGAGAAAGAGTGCTGGTATGGTGGAGCTTATAACAGTGGTGGAGAGGGAATCCTTCTCATATTTCCAAGGCAAAAAAGAGTGCTAGTAGTCATTCACAAATCAGGGCACAGGCCAGGAAAGGACTAACCACCTCTCCTTTGATCATACCACCTTGGAAGAACTGAAAATTTACAGGCTCCTACAAGTAGTTCTGAAAAAAACCCCTGAAGTTTGGGACAGTACACCTCGCCTCACCCACTGGAAGCAGAGTTAGAAAGTCAAGTATTGATTGGGGAAAATGAGCAGACAGCATAAAAAAACTCAGACTATTGAATCTTACTTTGGTGACAAAGAAGATTGAAAAATACAACCAGAAGAAGACAACAAAATCAAAGCTCCTACATCTAAAACCTCCAAGAAAAATATGAATTGGTTGCAGGCTGTGGAGGAGCTCAAAAAGGATTTTAAAAATCAAGTAAGAGAAGTAGAGGAAAAATTGGGAAGAGAAAGGAGAGTGACGCAAGAAAATCATGAAAAAGGAGTCAACAGTTTGCTAAAGGAGACCCCCCCAAAATACTGAAGAAAATAACACCTTAAAAATAGACTAACTCAAATGGCAAAAGAGGTCCAAAAAGCAATTCTGCTTAAAAAAGCAGAATTGGCCAAATGGAAAAAGAGGTTCAAAACCCACTGAAGAAAATTGTTCCTTAAAAATTAGAATGGAGCAAATGGAAGCTAATGACTTTATGAGAAATCAAGAAAGTATGAAACATAAGGATGAAAAAATTGAAGACAATGTGAAATATCTCATTGAAAAGACCATTGACCTGGAAAATAGTTCCAGGAGAGATAATTTAAAATTTATTGGACTATATGAAAGCTATGATCAAAAAAAGAGCCTAGATATCATCTTTTAAGAAGTTATCAAGGAAAACTGTCCTGATATTCTAGAACCAGAGGGAAAAATAGAAATTGAAAGAATTCACGTATCACCTCTGGAAAGAGATCCCGAAAGGAAAACTCCTAGGAACATTGTAGCCAAATTCCAGAGTCCCCAGGTCAAGGAGAAAATATTGCAAAAATCAGAAAGAAAAAAATTGAGTATTGTGCAAAGATATTCAGGATAACAAAAGATCTAACAGCTTCTACACAAAGGGAGCAGAAGACTTGAAATATAATATTCCAGAGGTCAAAGGAGCTAGGATTAAAACTAAGAATCATCTATCCAGTAAAACTGAGTATAATACTTCAGGAGAAAAAATGGACATTCAATGAAATAGGAGACTTCCAAGCAATTTTGCTGAAAAGATTAGAGCTGAAGAGAAAATCTGACTTTCAAATATAAAATTCAAGGAAGCATGAAAAGGTAAACAGGAAAGAGGAGCCATAAGGAACTTATTAAAGTTGATCTATTTACATTGCATCATGGAAAGATGATATTTGTAACTTATGAGATCTTTCTTAGTATCAGGGTAGTTGTAAGGAATATATATATATGTATAAAGTGTGTATGCATATGTACACACATGTGTAAATGCACATCCATATATGTATATGTGTATATACACATGTACTCATACATACATATGTGTGTATGTATGTGTGTATATGTATGTATACACACAGAGAGCAAGGGTGAGTTGAATAGGAAGGAATGGTATCTAAAAAATAAAATTAAGGGGTGAAAGAGAGGAATGTACTGGGAGAAGGAGAAAAGGAGAGGTAGAAGGGGACAAACTCACATAAAAGAGGAAAGAAAAAGATTTTACAGTGGAGGGGAAGAGGGGGGAGGTGAGAGGGAATGAGGGAATCTTACTCTCATTGTATTTGGCTTAAGGACAGAATAACACACACACTCACTTGAGTATGGAAATCTCTTTTACCCTATAGGAAAATAGGGGGGAAAGGGATAGGAAAAGGAGGATGATAGAAGGGATGGCAGATTGGGGGAGGACATGGTCAGAAGCAATCACTTTTGAGGATGGGCAGAGTCAAAGGGAAGGATAAAATAAATGGGATGTGGGATAGGAAGGAGGAAAATATAATCTTTCACAACATGAGTATTATGGAAGTGTTTTACATGACTACACATGTAGAACATATATTGAATTGCTTGCCTTCTCAATGAGCAGGTAGGGAAGAAAGGAGAGAATTTGGAACTCAAAGTTTTAAAAATGAATGTTAAAAAGTGTTTTTACATGTGACCAGTAAATAAGATTTACAGTCAATGGAGTACAGAAATCTATCTTGCCCTACAGGAAAATAGAATGGGAAGGGGATAAGAGAAGGGGGGGATTGACAGAAGGGAGGGAAGATTGGGGAAGGAGTAATCAGAATACACACTGTCTTGGAGTGGGGAATGGGAGAGATGGGGTGAAAATTTGGAACTCAAGATCTTGTAGAAGTGAATATTGAAAACTAAAAATTAATTAATTAAAACACAACTTTCTATAGATTGTTTTTCCTATTAATGATGCATGTATTGTTATAGAATATATAACAGGTTCATGGAGAAAATGTTCTATTGCTATTTTTTTCTTATTTTCATGCTTTTGTTCGAATTAGTTGCATCTTCTCTCTCACTAGAACAGATAAACATAGTGATGGTGCCTATGAGCTCTTACTTTGAGAAGATGTCCTTTTACCATGTATGATAAACCAAAATATGCTTATCTGCAGGACAACTGAATTCATTTATCTAATCAGTTTTCCTAGTATTAATGTATTTCCCTCCTTTTAAACAACCTGTCATTAACAAGTAGGTGGCTCAGTGGATAGAATTTTGGGCCTGAAATCAAAAAGACTCATCTTTCTAAGGTCAAATATGGCCTCAGACACTTGCTAGCTGTGTGACTCTGAGCAAGTCACTTAACCCTACTTGCTTCAGTTCCTTTTCTATAAAACTAGTTGGAGAAGGAAATGGCAAATCCCTTAAGTATCTTTGCCAACAAAACCCCGAATGAGGTCATAAAGAGTTGGACATAACTGAACAACAACCTTTAACCAAAGCTAGGGGGCTGTCATACTTTCCTGTGATAGGACTTCCATGAAGAGTGAAAGAGATAAAGTCAAATTTAAGAAAAATATATCCTGCAGAATTGAAACTGAGACATAGATGTTACCCTTGGAAAGCTTGTTTCACATAATTCCTAGGTGGTATCTGTTTTTTTATCATCTTCTCTGTATCAATAATTATTTTAAAAAATTATGAAGTGGGGGGCAGGCATGCTTAGTTCTTTGGGTATTCTCCAAAGAAGCCCTTGATGGCAGTAGGAAGTGAGACTAACCACTAACCACTTAATGAAGCAGAGAGGGTACAGAGACAAGCAGTAAAAGGTACATAGAGACAGGTAGCATGGAAACAGGGAATGGGATACTGGAGGAAGGCAGGCAGTGTGGGGAAAAGAATAGGGAGGGTAGCAGGCACCATTAATAGAGAACAAAGCATTTTGGATCCAATGGAGATGGAAGAGTGCTCAGGGGGCAATTTTTGTAGGTTTTTTTTAGAGGAGAGAAACAGATTGATTGTTATCTGTGCCAACTTGGAATTAGTTCATCAACATATCCAAATTATCTCAGAGTTGCCAGTAAAACTTTAAAATTATCAGAATCTTTTGGCATTATTCTGGTCTTCTGAATGTCTGGAACTTCTCTGAGATTTACATATCATCACACCAAGAACTTTGACAAAAGTGCCTTTATGGGTTCTAATGATTTAGCATATATTCTCAGGATGTGAATTTTGGTTAATATATGATACAATTTGTAAATTATGCTCCTTTGATCTTTGTATGTGAATTCAAGGTTCTTTACTATTGCTCCTTTATGTTGTTCATTTTCAAAGAGGACCAATGTCATCAAAGTCCAGTGGCAAGACAAAAGTCAAGATGACTGACAGTGACCTGGCATACTGGAAATGATATTGGTGTCTTTGGTATCTGACCAAGTGGTCCGCAGTGCCTGCTTCAGTCATGTTCATGATTGCTGGAGCAAACTGATCTCATCTGCCCATTCTGCCAGGGAAAGTCTTTACATGGTAGACATTCCCTTAATTCACCAACATGTTTGAAGCCTAGTAATTAGCATCAGCCTAATTTTTACCGGGGTGTGGTCATTGCACATGCAATAGCTCCTTGGAGCCACAGGTAAGAGTTGGATAACTGGTGGACATCAAAGGTGAATGAACAACCTTGAAAAGAACTTGGTAAGCCCTCATACTGAGGTGCTAGTCTTCCCTGAACACTCCATACACCTCCTTTATACAGGATACTTATAAACTTGCTCTATTGACTAGAAGGGACGGATTGTCAGGGGAACAGAATAAGATACAATTTTGATGTATTTCCTCTATAATCAGATCTAATTGAGCAAACATTTATTAAGTTCCTACTATGTTCTGTGTGCTTTATACACAAAGATATATGAAAAAGAATCACTGCCTTTAAGGTTTACATTCAAACTGAGTACAGTAAATGTGTTGTCTATTGGTGTGTGGTCCATAATTTAGTAGATGCTAGAGAGATGGTATGGTTGATAAATACCTGAACCTGGAATCAGGTAGACCTGAGTTCCAATCCAGATTCGGATATTTCCTTAGTCATATGACCCTGGGTAAGTCACTTAATCTGTGTTTGTTTGTTTCCTCATTTGCAAAATGGGGATAATAATATCATCGATCTCCCATTGTTGTTGGGAGAATCAAACAAGATAATATTTGTACATTTCTTAGCAAAGTGCCTTGCATATAATAGATGCTATGTATTTACATTTATATGTTAGCTATTGTTGTTGTTATATAATTTTAGAAAGTCCCTAATCATCAAACACTTTTCCATGTTCATATAGCTAGAGAGCATCAGAGGTAATATTGAAATCCATACCTTCCAGAATCAATATCTAGTGCTATGTCCTATTTCCTCTGAATATAACTCTTCAAATTATACCATGGCAAAAGAAATAAATTTAAACACATGTTTAGACACTATAAGCAAACAAATGTATATGAAAGGAGCAGTGTGTGTGTGTGTGTGTGTGTGTGTGTGTGTGTGTGTGTGATCAGGATACTTAGGCTGTAATCATTCAACCTAGAAGCGTTCTTCTTTTTAGTGCCTGCAAGGTACAAGGTATCAGGGACTTGGAAGGAACCTAAAGACGAAAAATGATAAAAGTGCCTTCCCTCAAGTAACTTGCATTTAATGGGGGATGCAATATTTTATGTTGTGTTTGTGTGTATCTACAAAATTACACACACATTATACATACATAGACAAAGTTAATCCAAGTCAGTTTAGGGAGTGAGGGTACCAACAACTTGGAGGAGCAGAAACGTCTCCCTTCAAAGATTGCTTTTGGACTGAGTCTTGATGGAAGCCAGGGATTCCAAGAGAAGATGATGGGGAAGCAAAACATTCCAGGTTTGAGGAAAATTCAGAATGAAGACACAGAAATTCATATAGATGAAAAGATTCCAGAAGATGGAGACTCAAGTGTGTTGTGGGTCAGGACATTACTGGGGTAGAGCAACTGGGGTGGCATTAGTTTATCCCCATTATACACCATCAACCAGTGCTGTTGTAATCCAATACTCCAGAGAAGATTTCAAGTAGTTTTAGTGAACTTTGTCCCCAGAAGGATGGTTCTGGGACCAGTCTGTTGGACCTTTGGTTAAAAGGAAGATAAAGACTTTTAATTCTTTGGCAAGAGTTGCTCATATTACAGGAAATTTGCTTGTCAACTCTTTTTAACTTCCCTTTTACCTTCCTGCTTTTGACCATCTCATGAATTGCTTTTATCTGGGGTTTATTGAATATATTTATTATAGAAATTATTTTTCATAAATTATTACTGACTGATCCATTGCTCCAAAAGTGAAACAACAACCAGAACAATGTATAAGGAACGGAGCGAGTGGAAAGGAGCAAAGTGTAAAGAGATTGGAAAGGAAAGGAGACAAAAAACTGTTAATTCCAAACATAGTAAATTGTATATTTTTATCCCAGAGGTAACAGTAGCCACATAGTGTAGGCAGGTTTTCTTTCTTTTTTTTGATTTTATTTTTCATTTTTAACAGTTTATAACAGATAGAACAATTCAAACTTTTGGTCAGGTGATACTTCTTTTTAAAGCATTTACAGTATGGACCACAAAAGAATTTTTTTTTTAAACATTAACCAACCGAGACATAAATAATATTTATGTTGCTAACTTCACAAGCTCTTGATCTAATTGTCTCCACAGTATTATGAAGAATTAAAGGACCCTAACTTATTGTTGTTGGTCTAAAGTCCTATGCCTAATAGCTTAATTTCAGACTTAAACTCGGATGTTCCCCTACCAATAATCTATAATTTAATAGATCTGTTATTAAGTTTACAAACCTTTTGACTATAGGAAATTGCCACCAAGATCAGGGACATTGCAGAGATACAATATCTCCCCAACTTCATGTCACTTCCAGGCAGGAACTGTTTGTCCAGTTGCATTCAGTCAGGCTTAAAGTCTGCCAGGTGTCTTTTGAGTCAAGAGAATCTTCCCTCAGCCCAGGCTGAACAGCTGCTCTCCCACCATTCCCATGAGATCACCTTTTGTAGTTCATACCAGCATCTCACCAGCTTACTGGCATCATGGATTGGAGGCTCAGATCACCTTTCTTGCTATCCATACCTGGAGTTAGACTCAGAAGAACAGTCACTTAATAGTCTCATAGCATCTAAAAATGGCAAGTTCCAACAACCAGGTTTCGAATATGATTATAATTTTACTTTGGCTAAGGAACATATTTTGAGGCAAGTCTTAAGTGGCTTACATGCTTACATGTTTAGAAATAAACACTTTCGAGAAGGGACTAGGACAATTGTGGGGGAAAATAATAAGGGGGAATAGAGTAGGACAGATGGCAATATAATTAGTATTACACAACATGATTATTATGGAAGTCTTTTGCAAAACAACACATATTTAGTCTGTATTGAATTGCTTGCCTTCTCAGTGGGGCCGGGGAGGGAGGGGGGGATGGACAGAAGTTGGAATTCAAAGCATTAGCAACGAATGTTGAGAATTTTTATTGCATATAATCAGGAAATAAGAAATACAGGGAATGGGGTATAGAAATTTATCTAGCCCTACAAGATAAGAGAGAAGATGGGGATAAGGGAAGGGTGGGGTGTGATAGAAGGGAGGGTACATTGAGGGAAGGATATGCAAGAATGCAAGATATTAGGAACCGGGGGGAGGGGAGTGATGGGGAGAAAAATTAGACATATTACAAAGTGAGGTAAAAACAATTAGTATTAAAACAATTGACTGAATTACTGAGAATAAATCAATGACATCTTTAGTCTGGGGAAAGGAATTTTAGTCTAAATTTCCTAGAGGAAGGTAACCTTGGGCAAAATTTGGTGTTGATGGAAAAGTTAAGGTTTTAATGGTAAATCTGATTTTATGATTGCTATTTAATTAGGAACTAGGAAGGTTTTCTTGGGTAAGTCATTTAACCACTCTCTCCACCAATTCCCTCATTTGCAAAACACGGATGTTAGCAGCAGGAATAATATGACTCTGCCAGGATAAACTGATCATTCCAAATCTCATAACTATGCTGCTCACTCAGCGTTGCTCAACAGCTTAGGAATCATGATGATAGACTAATATAGTCTTCCTATAGAACCAACTCTTAAAGCTTCCTTTAAATGCAACTAACTCCATCCCTCCTGCCTCAGCCTCCTCTCTCCTATAGCTGGAGGACTGGAAGGTGCAACACTCAATTCCTACAAAAGCTTTCCTTTATAGAGGGTAACATGTAGACTTTCCGGCTTTCTTTGGTTTCCACCAACATCTCTGCTTGGTTTCAGTTCCGAAGAACAAGATACCTCTGAGTCAGGTATCTCTTGTTCTGGTTTTATGCAGGATTAAAAAATCACCTCTGTATGGAAAACAAAACAGGTAAAGTATCATGACTTTTTTTCTTAGGGGAAAAATACATATGAGGAAACGTTTGCAATGAAAAAATTGAATTGAATCATAGGAGTATTAGTTTTTCTATGGGCTAGATGCATTTAAAGGGAAGATTTAAGAGTTTGTTCTACTGGAAAACTATCTACACCCATAATAAAAAAAAGATTCGTCAACTTTTACTCATTGCTTTATGCTTAGATATCACATAACTAAATAAATAATTCTTAGTAGTATAGAAAATGAATAAAAAAATGAAATGAACAAAACTATCTCAAAATTAAAATGAAGTAACCCTGTGAGTCTGGAACAAAATTGGCAGTTGCAATCTGTTTACTTTTTAAAGGACTTTTTGGTCCATTTTAAAATATAAAACTAATAAAAGTAAGTCATGCTAATTTGGTTAAGAAATTACTAATCTGATATGACTAAGAATGGTGTTGAAATTCCTTTAATCTTCATCATTTCAAATCTTAAGTAATTTGAATCTGTTAAAAAAATATTCATGCAACTTGTTGAAGTGAGTTTGGATAACTGTAAGTGTCATATTGGTGGCTGAACAAATGAACACTCTAATTAAAGTTACACCATGTTATATTGCAGAACTGGCAAGATTTTCAGATCAATCCAAATTACATTGTAAGAGTCATATTAACTAATCACATGAAGGAAATACTCAAGAAAAGTGGTCATTAAGGGACATCATTAGGTAGTTACTAGATCAGAAATGATTTCTGTAAAAATGGTTTCACAGTGTCAGTATTTTGAAAGAAGATTTTGTAAATATCATCATTCTTAAGCACTATTTATCCCCATAACATACAGCACAAAAGGCCTTTCCCACACTTTATACATTAGATGAATATTACACTAAAAGGGCAGTATTAATGGGGACAACATAAAATTCAGATGTACATTGTAGTGTGTATCTGACAGCTCAGGTCAACAGTAAATTAAACATAAAATAAAATGGGAAAGAGAGAATAGTATGGACTGCATTTGGCAAATCGTGCAACCCTTCTTGAATGTTCTGACGAGTGTAAACTTCATGGGCTCCTCCCTCCCCCATTTTCCTCTTGATTGTAAATGCTGTTTCAGGCTCTTTTATGTCAAATAATTTACTCTGCTCCCCTTTCCTCTTCTACTAGAACATTCATCTTTCTCACTCCTTAATTTTCCTTTTTTTAAAGTAATCCACCCATCACATACAACTCACACCCATACCCTCTGTCTACGTACACTCCTCCTAACTGCCCTAATTATGAAAAAGTTCTCAGGAGTTACAAGTATTATTTTGCCATGTATGAATGCAAATAGTTTAACCTTATTGAATCCCATATGATTTCTCTTCCCTGTTTAACTTTCTATGCTACCTTGAGTCTTGTATCTGAAAGTCAAATTTTCTCTTCAGTTCTAGCCCTTTAATGAAGAATGCTTAAAGTCCTGTATTTCATTGAGTGTCTATTTTTTATCCATCAAAGGCTTATACTAAGTCTTGCTGGGTAAATGATTCTTGGATGCAGTTCTGGCTCCTTTGCCTTCCAGAATATCATATTCCAAGACCTCTAATCTTTTAATGTAGAAACTGCTAAATCTTGGCTATGGAATATCAAGGCAAACATGACTAATGTGGAAATCTGTTTAATATGTTTAATATGCATGTACAGCCTATATCAGAGTGCATGCTATCTTGAGGAGGGGAGAGTTGAAGGAGGGGGAAAATTTAGACCTCAAAATCTTATAAAAGAAAATGTTGAAAAAATGTTGAAAACTAAAACTAACTAAATAGATTAATTAAAAATAATATCCAGGCATTTTTCTTTGATAATTTTTTAAAAGATGGCTCCTCTTTTTTTCTTATCATTTCTGGTAGTCCAATAATTCTTAAGGTATCTCTCCTGGATATATTTTCTAGGTCAGTTATTTTTCCAATTGTGTGAAGTTTTACTGTACCTTTTTTTGGAATAACGATGAATAACGATCCAAAAAGAATCATGTCTTTTTGGAATGTAAAATTTTTTTGTGCTTCCTATCTTTATATTCAATATATTTTACTTGTATTGATATCATGATTTTTAAAGCATTACTGCTCTTTGCTTTTCTTCTTCCAGATTATCTTTCACTTCCATGTATTTACATTTACAGTAAATTACACTTTCTTTTATTTTTTTGGTGAGATGTCACCATGGATTCAAATTCTTCTATTCTATTATTTCTATTGCATAGGTCAAAAAATTTCCTTCACAATTCTTATTTATTTGTTTTACAATTCTGGACCTCACAGCTGTGGTCTGATACTTTCTTGGAATTCCATAGGTTTCCCTGACTCATCAGGTGTTCATTAATTTTCCTTTGTCTCACAATATTTATTCAG
Organism: Notamacropus eugenii; assembly: GCF_028372415.1. Lineage (NCBI taxonomy): Eukaryota > Metazoa > Chordata > Mammalia > Diprotodontia > Macropodidae > Notamacropus > Notamacropus eugenii. The sequence goes on from NC_092878.1 coordinate 129,218,780, forward strand.
ACCCTTAGCTGCTCTTGAAGCTGTATTCCATTCTACTATTATTAAGTTCCATGTTGGGTTATTTTCTTACATTGGGAATTTTTTTTCTGACTTTTCTTTCTTCTGAGAGCTTTGGTAATTTCAATTCCCCCTCCCATATTTTCCACTCTTTTCTCACCTTCTGACTCTTTTCAGAACCATTTCAATTTCTTCCCAATTTGGACAGTTCACAGTTCAACCAGCCTTCCTCTTTACTTCATTTCATTTTTTTTGGAGAGGGGACAGAATTGGCCCCATATGGATGCTTGTACTTTTTTGTAGGCTACTTTTCTATAAACTGCTCTGACTAAAGTCTGTTCCAGCAAAATATGATACAACATTCCTGTACCATCTAGAATATTCTTATGTCTTTTGGTTATCTGTTGCTTTAGGAGGAGATAGAAGTAGAATTGAGTTCTGTTGCAAGCCTATAAGTTAGTGTTTGCAGCTCTGCTCTTGTGGCAGAGGTTGTTCTGATTACCAAAAGAATATTTACTTGTATACATGGAAACGCTATTATAAATACCCAAGTTAATGATAAAGGACATAAGATGGAAGATACTATCTGCATCTCGAGAAGTAACTGATAAATAGAACTTTGTACAGAATGATTTCACACACACACACATTTTTTTTAATGATAGTCATATCTAGCATGAGGGGGAGGGAAAAAAGGAAAAAAAGGAAATTTACAGGATAACTTTATAATATAAGTAAAAGGAATGGTAAATTGCAATAATATAATTGTAGTTTCACATGAAATCATCTTTTTTTAAAAATTATACTATATTATGATAATGCTTGTTTATTCTATAAGCTAAAAATAAAAAAAATAAAATCAACCAGCTCATTATTATACCACAGAAGTATGCTGTCACAATCACATTCTACAACTTGTTTAGCTATTCTTCAATTGAAGGGCATCTATAATTTTAGCCACTCTTATAGATGTAAGATATCTCAAAGTTGTTTTAATTTGCATTTCTTTAATTAGTAATGAATTAAAAAATTTCTTCATATGACTATATATAGTTTTGATTTCTTCATAAAAACCTTTTTCCCCCATATCCTTTGACAATTTATCAATTAGGGAATGACTTGATCGTGCTGAATTTGAACTCAGATCTTCCTGACTCCAGGTCCATTGCTCTATCCTCTGAAACACCTAGAGAAACATGAAATTTATCTCTTTATCATAATTCCTATTTTGGAGAGGTTTGAAAGATAAATAACATCAGAGAAAAAATCTGACTGCATCTTGTTGGTTATGTTAGGACTCTAATTGTAGTTATAGTACTGGGTAAATTTAATGACATCAGGCAATGGAAATAATTCATCTTTATATCACATTAAGCCTTTTAAATAGCTTTCTTAAGTGCCCTTTCATTAGAAAGAGGAGCGTGGAATGATGGATATGCCATGAGACTAGTCCCTTTGTCTGTTTTGTTTGTCTTATTACAAAGGAAGATTGGGTTGAGTATAGCTGAAAATTGCTAATTAAAAAAAGACATCAATAAAATTGAGAGAGAAAAAAAGAAAGGAAGAAAAAGATGAAAGGAAGGAAACAAAGAAGAAATGAAGAAAAAGAAAAAAGGAACAAAATAAAGAAGGAATGAAGGGAGGAAGTAACAAGAAGGGAGGAAGGAAGGAAAGAAGGAGAAGTAAGAGAAAGAGAATAGGAATGGGAAAGGGAAAGGGAAAGAAAAGGAGAAGGGAAAGAAAAAGAGGAAGGGGAATCAGATTCTGTGCCTAATATTTCCAACCTTATGTAAACCTCTAAATGGTAAATACATTGGGGGAGAAGGTAGAATAAAGGAGGAGATTAAGGGAAGGGGGTGGTGATATTGAGACAAATGAAAGATTGTGGTATTTCCCTATGGATTCACTTTTTTCCCTTTTCCAACCACACAACTGAATCACGGAGCTCTCCATATAATTTATTTCTCAAAGTTGTGTCCCTACTCAAGATACTGGGTAACTTCTCAATTCAGTTAAAGTCATATAATTTAATGTCCCCTCATTAAATCTTGGAAGTTCTCTTTGGGGTTTTCATAACTCACACCAGTGATTTGACTAAGGGTCCATTGGTTATGTTTTATAATTTTCTCCACTATGTAGAGCTAAGTCTCATGAATTATTTTTAATCTGTAATATTTATAAATATACAGATAAGCATATTTTTTCTTAATGAACTATCTATGCTAATCTGCATTTAAGTCATCAACCACATCATTATTCTTTCTATTCATTAATGGTATATTTGGTGAGAGGAATGATTATAGCAGGTTCTTCCACAGGTTAATTGATAGTTTAGTTCCAAATAGTTTAAGAACAACATAATGGTGAATAAATTTGCCAGTTAAAGGTACAGCAGAATTATCTAAGTGATTGTTTCATTCCTCTGAGAGAGATAGCGTAATGTAGGACAAAGAGAACTTTATTCACCTTGGCCCAACAAAGGAGTAGGACACATTACATAATACGTTCCTAATATCTAACCTATATTTTTGCCTTCCTTAGCTTCCAGCCATTGCTCTTTGTCCTTCTGTCTTTTGAGACTGAAAAATTCCATTCTTTCCTTTATATTGTTGCCTATAAGGTATTTATAGATTGTTATGTCCTTCTTCAGTTTTCTCTTTTCTAGGCTACATGCACTTAGTTTCTTCAGCCTTGTTTTACACACCTTGTCACTTATCCCCTACTCATTTAATCCTTTCTGTTCTATTTCAGCTTTTCTCAAGTTTTCCTGTAAACTCCTAAACTTTACAGAAAAAAGCACTACGTAAAAGATTAAAGAACCAATTGCAACCTGTTCTTCAAAGATCCTGAAAACTATCTTTTCCTTTGCTGTGTTAAAACATTCTATCAGATTTGGAGTGTGGTTCAGTGAACTCCATGTTGAACTTGGGGTCAATAGACTAAGATTTAAATGCTGGTTCCCCAATTCTGCTAATCTGTTTGACCTTGGGTAAGTAATTTAACCTGTCTTGGTCTCAGTTCCTCAACTATAAAATGAAGGGTTGGGCATTTTTCTAAATGATCTTGTCTGATTTTGCCACCTCTGGGTAAATGAGATCAATGTATATTAACTCCCTAGAAAATTTACTGATATTTTATCACATGAGGATTTAAATTTTTACTGGAAACTTTTTTCTTGCAGCTTTCCCTAAGTCTATCTCTCACCTTTGTGGGAATAAAGATTTTGGTCCTATTTATGGTTTGGAAAATGTTTATGGTGAATTGAATCATCAAATCTAATAAATTGGGTTGTAAAACACCTCCATCCTCCAAACTTTCACTGTCATTTAGAATCAAATACATTTTGCAACTCTTTCAGAAGTACAAATATTTCATTATTTCTATCATCTCATTAACAAGGAACATCAAGATGCCCTTTAAATTACATATGCTCAAATGTAAAATTAGCTTTCATTTGAGAATACAGAAAAGGAAAGGGCCTAATTTCTGATAAAAACTGATAGAAACTTGAAAGAGTTAAAATTCAGAGTGAGGGTAGATATGTCATTTATTTAGATAAGTTTGAAATAAATAAATTCTTATACTGTTTTGGGGAATTTCCCACTTGGGAAGAATACCCTAATAAGGAAATATTATGTCGTAGGATACTTCATTACAAAGAAGCCATAAAGGGAGAAAAACATAAGTAAAAAGTTGTAGTTGACAAAGGGATGAAATTAATGTGGAGGTGTCAGTATCATCCAGCTAGAAGAGGTCATGTTAAAAATGTATTTCCTCATTGTTCCTCCACTAACTTTGGAAACTTCATATAATGCTCAAGCTCCCCAACGCCTAACAGGTTGTTCAGATCTATTTGTCACCTAAAGTGTGAAATGTTAGAATTTAGAATACAGAAAGGATTATGAATATCTTCTAATCCAACCACTTCATTTTACATATGGGAAAAATTTGGCTTAAAGGGATGAAATCATCCTCCCAGGATAACCCAGGAAAATACCAGTTTAGCTTGGACATGAATATTGAGCTCCTGCCAATAAATTCAATGCACTTTTCATTTCAACATGATGGTTCATCTTATAATTTTCAGACTCCATTTTCAGTATCTGATAAGTGGAACTGTTATTTAATTCTGTTCAGATATCCCTTTTAAAATTTATTTTACTGTCAATATTTCTAACAGGACACAACCAAGGGAGAAGAACTCTGAAAATGTCACTATGATTCAGACACTCAATTAATTGGCCTGGTGCATAAATATAATTTCTTCATGTTTGTGACTTGATAGATTTTCAATTAATTTGAATTAAATTAGTAGTCCATCCATGCTAACATTACAAAATAATTTGTAAATTACTGAAATTATAACCCTATAGTACTCAAATTAATCTTATAATTTTCTCAATTATATGTAATTTTCTTAATATTCAGTTGATTCTTGAATATGTCTTAATATGCCCTTTTAATATATATATATATATATACATATAAACACTGCATTTTCACTGATTTTATTTTAGAGAAAGCATTTAAAGTTTTTAAATAGTTGTGTGAAATACATTATTAAAACCACTCAAGTAGGAATCCAAGGTGTGAATTCCAGCTCAGCTTCTTCCATTTACTGATTTATGATCTTGAGCAAGACCTAACATTTTTGAAAGCAATAAATCTAGTTAGATGTAAGGCAATATTATTAATGAAAGTATCACACTATTCTTTTATACTTCCCACATGAATGCTAATAATTACTGTTTGTAATTATTTATATGATATAATATCTTTCAGTATTAAATCACTGAAACAGTTTTATTTGTTATCAGTTTGTCATCTTTAAAAAGGTGACATTAAAGATTAAAGAAATGAGAAAAGATAATTGAAGGTATACTTCTAATTAGTTAAGATAAGCAGGGATATTATCTTCAAAGGTTATTCAAATTGCTCATTTTGAAGTTTAATTTCCATTTCAAAGTTAAGTGGATTTCCTTTGCTGCATTTTCTCTCTCTCAAAACAGAAGAAATTGTTATCAAGTTCATCTACTACTGGTACAGATTCATGCCCTAATTTCTCTTTCCTACCTATCACAGAGTGTTTTACTGCTTTTTCCTCATTAAGTGATTTGTCAAGACCAAACAGATCGTGTAGATTTATCTAACATTTCAAAATGTAAGAATATGTCTTTTAGGAAGCTTCATTGCTTGTATAAGTAAAATGAAAGCTGGTCTATCAATGCTTCTCCAAAGTCCATATCCATGATCTTCCTATTTAATTAAAGGATAACTCTTTATTCAAATACATAACTATTGAACTTTATTCAAATACATATTTACTACTAGTTGATCTGGATAAACAGGGGGTCGGGGAGGGGGAAGAAGCTATTGACTATTTCACTTTCATCAACTGATCCAACTGTTGGTTTAGTCTGATCCCAAGGAACTTCCTCCTGCTTTTCCCCTTTCAATCCCAGGGATTCCAAACCCTTGGTCGTCATTATTAAAATTCTGTTTGCAATCACCCATTTCATACTCCCGTATTCCTATTTTTCTCAAACCAATGTGCAATCTCAGTCTTCCACTTTAACGCTCTTCCTCTTTCCACTGTCCTCTCTGGAATAACTGCTTCAAAAGTAACAAATGTGATTTTATCTGAGAATTTTTCCTTTCCCACTATTTCAACCTTATGATTCACTAATACCTAGCTTTCATGTGATGACCTTGCCTCCCAGGTTACCCTTTCCACTATCGTAGGTGATGCTCTTCTATGCTGATTTCACTTCATTTTCCTGTATTCACTCATATAGGAGAGAGAATGGAGCTACTTCTTGCTTCCCGATGCCATTTCCAAGCTTTTACTGTTACCATCATTTAATAACTTCTCCTCTATTGAGTTTCACTCAACCTCTGCTTACCATTCAATGCAAATTCTGATATCTGTTGTCTATCAACCTTCAGGATGCTTTCCTCCTTTCTTCAATGGTTCTGGTGCCTAACTCTCTTCCCCAAATCTTGACCTCATAGTAGGGACTTTTATGCTAACCTTAACCCTATATAAATACCAAAAACTCCTTCAGGCACCCTAAACTCCAGCCCTTCAATTTACTCATTTTATATGATTTTCTCCTCCATCCCATTTCAGCTACTCATAGGTAATCTTACTCTTTACCTTTTGAAATTTTTCTTTTTGATCATGCTCATTTTATCTCCCCTCTGCTTTACAACTCTTAGCTTGAGTAAATCTCTCAATCCCTCAGTATTTTCCTAGGTCTCCTTGAAATACTGGCTATACCTTCCTTCCTTCTCCATGGTTCCCTTTTTGGTGAAGTAGGTCAAATCTTCATATTCTTCTTATGTTCAGTCCCTTGTTTCCTTATTCATTCATTGATATTGTCCTGACAAACCTGAGACTTGGATTATTCTCACCCTTTATTGCTTTCACTTATATTCACGTATTCCTGAATGAAGCTGGAGAAAATCATGAATCTGCATAGACTGAATCCACTATGCATTTATGTTACATAGTCTCAGTAGTACTTTCTGTTGAGAGAATAATCCTTTTTTTTGCCTTCCTGATCACTGCATCATTACAGTTACCACAGTAGCTTTTCCAAAGTGTTTCATCATGGGTGTTCTAGAGTGAACTTGAACTAGTTTCACATAGACCACTTGTTAAATTTCCAAAACCTTTACACTTAGAAAATTTCAAAATAAGCACTACAAATCTGGGCTTGGTTTGTTGATTTCTAGATTTAAGAGAATGATGTAGATAATGTTAATAATGATTAAACTTCAGAGTGTGTCATTTGTGATTTTTTTTTTTGAGAGTAGATTGTCAAACATTTACCAAGATGACCCCAGTTTCATCCCTACATAGCTTTCCCTTCATGGACTGTAAAAGCTGAGACCCTTACTCATTGTTTCACTGACAAAAATTAGGCCATTTGCCACTATTTCCTTCTTCATCTCTCTTCCTTCAGTGAAATTTTGTATCTCTTTTACCATTTGACGTTTTGATTTTTAAAAAGTATTTTCTTCATTTGTTGTTCTTTTTCCCAAGCTGTTAATTTTTTTCCCAAAATTTTCTTGCACTGCTAGCATTTCTTTTCCCAATTTTTCCTCTGTCACTCTGATTTGATTTTTAAAATCCTTTTTACTCTTTTAAAAAATCTGTTTTTTAGCTCTTCTAGGAATTCTTGCTGAGCTGGTGTCCAATCTACATCTTTCCTTGGGACTTTGGTTGTAAACGTTTTCAAGTCACTGTCTTTTCTAAGTTTATGACTTGAACTTACTTACAACCATAGTACCTTTATATGATCAGGTTCTTTTTGGTTCTTTCTTCATTTTTTCAACTTATTAGTGATTTTGATTTTGATGTTAAAATTTGGCTCTACTTACATCCTGGAGGGACCAGGTGACTCATGGCCTGAGCTTCTGACTTTTGTGTCCTGCTCTTTTCACAGCTAGGTTTGGAGGTCTGTAAGTTTTTAATCCTTCCAAAGTTGTATGATTTAAGTTTTGGTCTGTTCAATATCCTTGTCATCTGTGATTTGGTTTTTACCTAGGTGGGCCCTTCTTTCTTAACTACAGTCACTTCTTTCTCCACTAGAATTGTGACCTGGAACTGGACCTGGGTAGTGGGCAATGGAAGTGAGAAATGGCACCTAAATGCAGTGTTAGCACAAGGCTTTCCCTGGGATTTCTTTCTTTCCAAGTGTTGGACACTCCTGGTGCTGCTGTTGCCACTGCTGCTACTGCTGCTGCCTCCAAGGCCCAAAGCCAGTTTGGCTTCCATTGTGCCATGCCAGCTCCCAGTGCAGTCCACACAGACCTCTGTCTTTCCCAGCTGCCCCAGACTAGAAAAAAAATGACTTTTTATTGGTTATTCCACTCAGAGTTCAGTTTGACATGCTTTTAAAAAGTGTTTAAAGGGATGGATTAGTCCTTTGCAAAGTTTCTTACTTTACATCATCTGTTACACCTCATGTTACACCATTCACTTGCTTTTCCCCATTATTTGCTACTTTTTCACAAGAAGTGATCCTTCTTGCCAAATCAAACTCCTCTAGTTGCACAATAATTCAAGACCATCCCATTTTCCTCTCTATGATCCCCATGTTCTCATTTATCTTTAATCTGTCCTCATCTTTTGATTGCTCCCCTACTGCCTACATATACTTTCATGTCTATACCATTCTTTTAAAAATACCTTCACTTTTTCCATCCATTTCTCACATATATCCTCCCTTTCGTGAGTAACTTCACTGAGAGCATCTATAATCAATGCCTCTACTTCCTCTCCTTTCACTATCTCCTTCACTCAGATTGTTGATATTCTTTCCTCTCTAGGTTTTTATGACACTCCTCTAACCTGATTCTCATCCTAACACTCTGACTTCTCATTTTTAGATGACTTTGTTGGATCTTCATCCAGTTCATACTTGCTAATAGGGGGTAGCCCCCCTGCTATGTCCTGAACCATCTCTTGTTCCTCTATAATATTTCATTTGCAGGTTCCATCACCTTCCATGGAACCAATTATCATACTTTTTTTGATGATTTTCACATCAATTTATCCAGCCCTAACCTGATTCTGAACTGTGAGACTGACTTCTCCAGCTACCTTTTGAGCATCTTGAACTGGATGTCTTGTAAGCATCTTAAATTGAACATGTCTCACTACTTTTCAAGTAATTTCAACTCAAAGCCTAAGTATCATCTTTCAGTCCTCCTTCTTTTTCATTCCATATATATAATTCATTGCTCTGGGCAATTTTACCTTTATAATATCCTTATTATATTTCCCCATTCCTCTCCTAACAGCGGTCAGTTAAGGGGTCTGTTATTGACCTTGTAAGATTGGCCTAATGGGTCCTTAAGGAGACTTCCCTGGAGGCGGTGAATTAATATTCTCTGCTTCCAGCTAATGGAAAAGCTAGATAGTCAATACAAGGAAAAATGAAAATAAATTCATCTTAGCACAGTCAGTAACTCATGATAGACATGAATGACCTTTTAGTATTTCAAGATTTATGCTTTGAACACAGAAGGGAATTTATAGATTTAATAACCTCCCATGTAAAAGAGGAGATGCTAAATGAGGTAAAGGTGTATAGAGTACTGGCAGGATGTATGATCTCTGGACCAGATGTCTTTGTTGACTCCTGCTAAAACCAGGAGTACAAGGGAAGAGAAGGAAGAGTAAAAAAGAGAACTAAGAACTTCCCTTATAGTAAAAGAGCCTATGGATAACCCTGTTACTACCTTCATTAATAGATTTCCTCCACAGGAGGTCAGAAAGTTTTCACCATTCCATCTTTCAGTTCTGGACCTTCTGTTTCTATCTATATTCCCTTCTTTCCACCCTTTGGCTTCCTTCCACTCCCAACTATAATCCCATATTCTATGGGAAGTCTTTCTCAACCCATTTTAATTCTAGTCTGTTTCCTCTTTTGATTAATCTTTTTCTGGTCTATAGCTTGTTTGTGCATATTTGTTGCTTGTTATGTAACTAATTTTATTGTGATTCCTCAAGGGAAGGAATTGTCTTTTACTTCTTTTTGCATACCTATGGCTTATCATGGAGGAGCTAGCTGACTGAGCTCCAGGCCTGGAGTCAGGAAGACTCATCATCCTGAGTTCAAATCTGACCTCAGACACTCACTAGTTGTGTGACCCTGGGCAAGGCACTTAACCCTGTTTGCCTCCATTTCCTCATCTGTAAAATGATCTGGAGATGGAAATAGCAAACCACTCCAACATTTCTGCCAAGAAAATCCCACATGGGGTCGCAGAGTAGGACACAACTCAAACAACTAAACAATAGTGGCAACAGCTAAGTCCTTAGCACAGTTCCTGGCACATAGTAAGTACTTACTAAATGTTGACAGACAAAAATAAGTACAGAAACTATCAAATATTTGTAAATTTACCTCTGAAGATTCCCTTACAAAATACATCAATTCAAGTATGAAATGCTCTTTGAAGAAATAAATACAGCACCACATAACTAGAGAAACATCAATTCCTCATCAGTGGATCAAGCCATTATAGGAAAAAGTGAGAAGCAAGAGGGTCTGTCAGCAGCAAATCTGAAGCTGTACTGCAAAACACTAATCTTCTAAATGATTTGTTACTAGTTAAAGAGAAGAGAGGTCAATCATTGAAACAGATTAATTATATAACATAAGGAAACCAAGTAGCATGATGTTTGATAAACTCAAAAAGATCAGTTAGTGGGAAGACTCATTATTCTGATAAAATTTTCTGGGCAAACTGGACAGCCATCTGACAAAAATTAGATTCAGAAAAACATCTCAGTTCCAAATGGATATATGACTTTGACATAAAAGGTCCTATCGTATCACTTTGTGGTAGCAAAGAACTGGAAATTTCAGGGATGCCCATCAATTGGGAAATAGCTGGGCAAGTTGTGGTATATGATGGTGATACAATGCTATCATGCTATGAGAAGTGATGAGCTCACTGATCTTAGAAAAACATTAAAGACTTGCATGAAATAATGAAGAATGTATTGGGCAGAACCAAGAGAACATTGTAGATAGTAACAGTAATATTGTTGAAAGAACAACTTTCAGTGAAAAAGTCATTTTGACTTATAAATACCCAAATGAACTCTAAAGGACTTATGAAGAACAATGCTATCTGTACTAAGAGAAAGAACTGATAAATTAGAAGTTTGCATAGAGTAATTTTTGCATGCATACATTCATGCATACATAATAAAATAAATAAATATAAAAAATAAAAAAAAACAGAGAAAAGGAATATAATATCTTTCAGATCTACCAGTAGGGAAACAGTTCGCAACTAAATAAGTGATAGAAAAGATCACACAAGATAAAATGAACAATTTTGATCATGTAATATTAAAGTTTTGCATGAAAATCTAATGCAGCAAAAGTTAGAAAGGAAAAAAGTCAACTGGGAAAAAATCTTTGCAATAGTCTCTAAGGTTTTACAAAAGAAACATGCATGAAGAAGATGAAGTCTTGTCCTAGTAAGATGACTATAGTAGTATGGTATGTCAATGTTGTTATTTGTCCTTTGTTTTTGCAAAGGATCAATGATATCATGGGGGGATGTCTTGACTTCTATGTGAATTGGGTTTGAGTAGGACAGAGTTGCACAAAATTGGCAGCCTTACTTTCTCTTTCAGAGTCACTGAGTCCAGTTACAAAACAAAGGTCAAGACAACTGGTGATAGCCCAGGATGTAGTAAAAACCTTGGAATTTTTGATGTTTGACTAAGCTTTAAGTGCTCCACAGCACCCTTGGAATAAATTGTTCTCATCTGCCCATTCTACTGAAGGAAGTCTTCACATTCTTGGGGTAGATATCCCCCTTACTCACCAATGTGTTTGAGGCTTGTCAGATATCCTCAACCTGGTTTAGCCCTTTTGTGGAAACAGTTTATTGGGATGTGGCCACTGCACATGCTGCAGCTTCTTGGAGTCACTGGTGAGAGTTGGGTGATACATGGACATCAAATGTGGATGAGAAGCAGGGTTCAACAAATCCTCACATCAGAGATATTAGTCTTCTCTGAGCATCCCATACACCCCCAATCCTGAAAAAATATCAGGAATGCTAACAACCCAGAATAAAAAGTCAGGTAAAGAATGCCAAGGAAAATTAAACTTTCAAAAATAGGTTTTTTTTTGGGAGAAAAAGGAATGTGGAAGAAGGGACAGAAATGGGGGTAGGAGGACACTGATAAATGACACCAGAAAGAAGAGATGCTCATTTTCTATTTTTCTTCTTCTCTCTTTGAAGGTGAGAATGTTCTTTTCATTGGAAAAGATGATATAAATAATTAACAGGGAATTTGACATCCAAAATAAGTAGGGAGGCTGTAAGAGAGCATTTGGCTTTCCCCTGGATGAATTTAATTAACTGGTCCAAATGAATTGAACCACTGGCAGATGTGACTGTTGAGCCACTTCCAGTGATATTTGAAAGATTTTGGGGAAACAGAGTGGTATAATAAGAGTAGAGAAAAGAAAATGTCCCAGTTTTCATTTTTTAAAGAAAGGAAGAGAACAGAAGCACTAAATTATGTCACTGAACTTGATTTAGATTTGGGGAAAACAATTAGAATAGCTCATTAAATATGTAGTTGGTGATCATCTGGATAGGGAATTTATGTTAACAAATGAAACGTCTTTATCAAGTGCAGGTCATGCCAGAATAAGTTTATCTCTTTTCCTGTCATTTTCTAAACTACTGTATGAGGGGAATATAGATATAGATTACCTAGTTTTAATCAAAGTTTTGATGAAGTATCTTATGCCATTTTTATGAAGATAGAAACAAGAATTAGATACATATAATGCAATGGATGGATTAATAAGTGGTTGGACCAGACTAAAATAATGTCAATGTTTCACTTGCCAATGTGGCAAAAGATCTCCAGCAGAGATTCCCATTGATCTCTGCTTCCCCCAAAGAGGTTTGATATTAAAAAAAAATACTTGAATATAGTATAAATTTGCACATGACACCTAGTTGACATATTGTATAACAGAATAAGGATTGTTATGAACCTTGACAGGCAAGAGCACTGGGTAAGATGAAATTAAAATAGGGATAAATACTATGTCTTGTGTTTGGGTTAAAAAATAACTTCACAAGAATAAAATGGAGGAAGCATTAAAAATGTGATTTGATCAGTCAACCAGAATTTATCAAGCGACTATTATGTGCCCAAAACTTTGCTAAGCACTGGGGATACAGACAGGTGACAACATTCCATGCCTTAAGGAACTCACATTCTAATGGTAGTAATAAAGCAAAAGTAACTGTACCCACAAGATATATATGGTATAAATAGAAGATAATCTCAGAGAAAGATTCACCAGTAAGATCTAGAAGCCAAAAAAGCTGATGTCACCTTAGACTGCTTTAATGATATTTTGACTTTTCTCCGCTTTCATCAGAGAGCAGTTGTAGGGATGATAATTTAAGAAAGATATTGACAAAATGGAAAATGTTCAGATGAACATACACAGGGGCCTTTAGTTCATGTCAAATGCAGATCAATGGAAGGAACTGAATATGTTAGACAGGAGAGAAAACTCTCCTGGGTGGTGGGAGTAGGGTAGCCATGCTTGTTGTTTTCTGTCATGCCCAACTCTTCATGACCCCATTTACAGTTTTCTTGGTAAAGATACTGGAGTGGTTTGCCATTTCCTTCTCCAGCACATTTTATTTTATTTTTCTCAGTTACACGTAAAAACAATTTTTTTAACATTCTTTTTTTAAAAGTTTGAGTTCCAAATTCTCTCCCTTCCTCCATCTAATCCCCGCCCTCCCCATTGAGAAGGCAAGCGATTCTATATAGGTCATATATGTATAATTATGCAAAACATATTTGCATAAACATGCAAAATAGTCATGTTGTGAAAGAAAACATAGACAAGGAAAAAACCCAAGAAAAATAAAGTAAATAAAATTAAGTAAAAAATATATTTTCAATCTGTGAATAAAGTATTTAAAGTATGCTTCAGTCTGTATTCAGATAACATCAGTTCTTTCTCTGGGAATGGATAGCATTTTCCGTCAAAAGCCCTTCAGAGTTGTCTTGGATCAGTGTATTGCTGAGAATAGTTAAGTCATTCATGGATGATCATCTTATAATACTGCTGTTACTCTGTACACAGTACGTTCACTTTGCATTAGCTCATGCAAGTCTTTCCAGATTTTTCTGAGAGCATCCTGCTCATCATTTCTTATAGTACAATAGGATTCCATCTTAATCACATGCCATAATTGGTTCAGCTATTCCCCAGTTGATGGGCATCCCCTTAACTTCTAATTCTTTAGCCCCAGAAAAGAGGAGTTATACATATTTTTGTACACACAGGTTCTTTTCCTTTTTGTTTTTCATCTCTTGGGATACAGACCTAGGAGTGGTATTGCTGGATTTAAGAGTATTCCTGGGCAGAATTCCGAATTGCTCTACAGAGTGGTTGAATCAATTCACAACTCCACCAACAGTGCATCAAAGTCTTATTTTCCCTATGTCCCTCTCTAAATTAGTCATTTCCCTTTTCTGTCCTATTAGTCAATCTAATACATATGAGGTAGTACCTCAGAATTGTTTTAATTTACATTTCTCCAATCAATAGTAAGTTAGAGTATTTTTTTCCATATGGCTATAGATAACTTTAATCACTTCATCTGAAAACTGATCATACCATTTTTTAATTGGGGAATTGCTCTTACTTTTATAAATTTGACTCAGTTCTCTATATGTTTGAGAAATGAGGCTTTTATCAGAGGAACTTGATTCAAATTTTTTTCATAGTGACTTTTGCTAACTGTATTTTCCTCCATCTTATGACCCTTATTTATTCTATTTTCTCTCTCCTTTCATCCTTTTCCTCCTCAACAGTGTTTTGCTTCTGTCTACTCCCTAGTGCTAATGGGTCCTAATGTTAGTGCTCTTCCTCATCCTGGGACTGACATCCAGGACCTAGATCTGGGTATGGACAAAGCAACAGAGTCCTGCCTGAGTGCTAGAAAAGAGACCCCTGTAATGTCCTTCTTACCAGTTGTACAATCCCCTTACCACCTTTGGGCTTAGAGCCCCAGAACCAGTCATTGCCACTGGTGATTCAGTCACTACCAAGGCATGATCCTGGTTTGCTGTGCTGGTGGGGCCTGCACTGGACTGTGCTCCACTCTCACCCAGGTGTGACAGAACTTTCCTGTTGACCTTCTAAGTTTTCTGTGGCCTCTGTGATCTAAGAGGTCTGGAAAGTGCCACTGCTGCGAGTGATCTCGTTGCCCTGTCCATCTTTTCCTGGGGCAGGGTCTGGGCAGGCTTGGACTATGTTGGACTGTGCTCCTCTCTCAGCCTGGTGCAACAGACCTTTCCTGTCAACCTCCCAACTTGTCTTGGGCTGGAAATTTGTTTCACTATATCTTTTTGTGGATTCTGCTGCTCTAGAATTTAAGAGTAATTTTTAAAAAGTTTTTGAAAAGGTTTAGGAGGATCTCAAGTGAGACCCTTCAGCTCATTTTATAGATGAGGAAACTGAGGCAAACAGGATTAAATGAATTGACCAGAGTCACATAGCTTGTAAACATTTGAGGCCCAATTTGAATTCAGCACAGTAAATCTTCCCAACTCCAGGCTAAGTACTCTATCTATTGTGCCTCCAAATACATAATTACAACGTTCAAGTATCTGAAAGGTTGTCCTGAGAAAAAGAGATGATTTTTTTTCTCTTTTCCCCCAGAAGGTAGAACTAGAAATATTGGACAGAAGTTGTAAAGAGCCCAAGTTGTTTGATGTCAAGGAACATTTCAAGCCACCTCAAGCTATCCACAAAAAAAGGTGAAATTTGCTTCCTGAACAGTTGCTGGATTGATCCTCTTTGAAAACTGACAAGCAGAGGCTGGACAGTCACTTATTGGGTATGTTACAGTAGGGATCCTTTTGGTTTGGATCTGGATAAAATGATTACCAACATTGCTTCTAACCCTCAAATTCTACAATTTTTTGATTCTTTGAAGAGTTCTTCATAACAGCTGCACTACAGGCATTGTGCTTTTTAAGGTTTTTTCTAATGTGGTTTGATGATATTTCTTTGTGTCTTTCTTTTATTTAAACTAAGCTCCTCTTGAAGTGCTGCCAGTGTGAGACTTCTCACATTACCAAGGTTAGATTTGTTTAATGTACTTGTATGTTAAAGTGTTGTAAGGTTACTTAGAAGATTTTAGATTTCTTGACAACAAAGGGTAAGATGTAGTAGTAATGACATACTGCTAGTCTGGTGTCTCTTTAAGGAGGCAAAGAGTTCTTTGTTGCTATTTTATTTGTCTAGAGCAACTAGATGAGACTTGAATCATTAGTATATCTTCCTGTTTGTCTGAGGCATAAACATTCCAACCTATTTACTCTCTCCAGAATTCCCATGTTCATGGGAATCATCATATATTTCAAATGATACATTGTCAGAAGTGGAAGGGAGCAGAATATACCTGAATTAGTGATTACATAATTAATTTTTTTATTTTTAAGTAGATTAATTTTTATTAGATCTTTATAAGGCCCTTGAACACTTCCTTGTATTCTAGCACTTTTGTTTAATTTTAAACCTTTTTTTGGCTTAAAAATGTACAATGAGTTCTACTGGCATAGACCATCATTACATCAATACTAGATATTTTCATAGCCTCTTTGTTAGTTTCCCTGACTCAAGTATCTCCATATTTCAATTCATTCCCATTCAGCTACAAACATGATTTTTCTCAAGTGTGGGTCTGATTATGTCACCTCCTTTCTCAATAATTACCTGACTCGTTGGACTTTCCGAATAAATAAAAGAGCCTAGATATTATATTGCAACAAATTTTAAGAGAAATTCTCCAGATTTCTTAGAAGTAGGTGGCAAAATGGAAAGAGAGAATATTCTACCTGACATCATCTCTGGAAAGAAATCCCCATATAAAAACTTTAAGGGAGTTGTAGCCAAAATCTGGAGTTTTCAGGTCAAAGTAAAAATACTACAAGCAATCAGAAAGAATACAACTGCTAAGGATCTACAGTCAGGATCACAAATGATTTAACAGCCTTTGTTACAAAGAATCAGAGAGCTTCTAATATGGCATTCTAGAAAGCCAAGGATATAGAATTTTAGTCAAAAATACCTTACTCAGAAAAACTGAGTGTGATAGTAGGACACAGTCAACAAAGTGATTTTCCTGAATTATATCTCTTGCCAGTAAATTTCAGTTATTATTATTTCTAGGAACACATGTATATACTAATCTATGCATAAGGGAAAGAGGATGTAAATTCTTCCACACAACTGATTTCCACACACTCAGTTCATATGGTCACAGGACTTAGTCTGAGATGATGATATTTTAATTTTAAACTAACTACAAAAGTGACCAGGACTGTTTGAGGTACAAGGAAATTCCCCTGCGGGCTTTAAATAGTTACGATATGGAGATTTGGAGCCAAAGTTAAGAAAAACTTTGTGAATGAGACTGTTGAAAGGAAAGAGGATGACAATTCTCTCTCCCTCCCTCTCCCCTCACCCCCATCACCATTGGACATGGAGTCTAGGAGTAAGTGCCCAAAGGGAGACAACACATAGCAGTTTGAAAGTGTGCTGGTTTAAAAAACTTCAAGACAAAATTGAAGGAGCAGAAACAGAAGCTAATACAGTAAAGTAGTCACTCAGGAGAGGAATCAGATTCAAAGAATGGGACACCTGGCAGCAGAGAAGAGAGTGACCTAGGAATTCACCAAAGAGCTATCCACGACAATTGAGAGTCCAACAAAGGAGTGGGGGCAGATTTTTGCAAAGCTGATGAACAATCCAACTCACAGAGATACTGTAACAAAGAGAAGCTGAGTGTGGGCTCTATAATAAAGTAAAATCAGATCAAATCCTTCTCCCTTTCAATAAAACAAAAGGTCCTTTGCCCTTGGCCTTTAAACATGCAGCTTATTACATTGTACCCTTACCAAAGATACTGTGTATATTTTTGGAGGATTGTGACTCAGATTTATGGGGGCATGATTTGGCAGCTTCTGTTTTTACTGTTACATGATAATAAATGCCTTTGCCAAGGTACTACCTGTTGCTTGATTGTTGATGGGAAACACACTAATGATCCTTGTAATGCAGTGAAAGAAGGATAGTCCCACAGTTACCCACCTAGGACCTGAGTTAGCAGTTGGCCTCTGGGTACTCAATGCACAAGTGAAAGTCAAAGTTGAAGGAGTGTCCCAGAGGGATGCTACATATGTAAATGTTATTTCCCCTGTGAAAAGTAAGCTGCTTGTGAGCAGGGAATATTTCATTTTTTACTTTCTTTCTCCAGAGTCTAGCACAGCATAAATAGAGTTGATTGTTATCAATTTTTGTCAATTGATAAATAAGTTCCTTGTTGGAAGGGACTGTGTCTTATTTAATTATTTCACTCCCTCAATGTTGCAAATTGCTTAGCACAGAAAACATTAATTATCAAATTATTAAATAATAATAACTATTATTGTGGAGATAGTCATGTTTAACTCTATATAACATAAGTATATTCCAGAAAGGACTCTGCTTTCTGTTCATCTAATCATGCCACACTTTGCTTCTTTCATCCATATTTTGTTTGGTTTATTCTTTCTCAGTATACATTCATTTTTGTCTGATTATTCACTATAAATATATTCTACAATTTTTTTTAACTTTTCACCACTTTGAACATTTCCCTGTTTAAACATGCTCTGTGCTCTCAGTGGTCCATTGTTCAGTGTACTTTCTTTTCATCTATCAACAGAAATATAACTTTTTAGGAAACTAATTTATATTGATCTGTGGACTTCTTTTTCCAGTGTTGAGAACAGTAGTAATTCCACAACAGTACCTTAGACCAAGCCTGTGAAAAAATAAAAAATATCTGATATGCATGCAGGTTGAGCACTGGGCTTGGAGTCAGGCAGAGCTGAGTTCAAATCCCATTTACAAGCTGTGTGAGACTGGGCCTCAGTTTCATCAACTGTAAAATGGAGATGGTAACAGTACCTTGCTGGGTTTTTGAGAAGATAAAATGATATAATATTGGTAAAACACTTAGCACAGTGCTCAGCCCAGAGTTGGCACCACATAAATGCTTAAACCCTTTCCTTTCCCCAAATCAAAAATATGCATAGCCAAGAGTTGTACATGATTGGAGACATGAACATTCAAGTAGTACTTCCATTTTAAGAAGCTTGTGATATTGAAGGTCATTTCCCAAGAGAGGTATTTCTGTTCTTGGTTCAATTATTTTGTAGGAGGTCAGGATCAATAAGCCTTAGCCCCAGTACATGAATTAAAATTCTAATACTATATATATATTTGAATATTATTTGAATATATTTGAATAATATTTGAATATAGTATATATATACATAATATTCAAATTCCATTATTTGAGGATATAAGTCAAAGAGCTTTCATTGCTTATGAAAACAAAATTAGCCTAATAACCCAGCAACATCATTAGGTTATTTTTGGGGGGTACTGTTTGTTTATTTTTAAAATATAATAGAGGCAGAGGCTGGTTGGTTGGTAGTTGGTTGTCCATTTGTTGTGACCGATGATTCCACATATGGATGGTATGGCAGAGGCAGCTGCTTAGAGAAAGCTATAGTGGCTAGAACCCTAGATGTGGAATCAGGAAGACCTAAGTTAAAATCTAATTGACTATATGATCCTAGATATGTCACCTAACCTCTCTCCACTTTAATTTTCTCAACTATAAAATGAGGAGAATAGTAACACTTACTTCCCAGGTGTTTTGTGAATATTGAATCAAACATAATTTGAAAAATGTTTGGCACCATGTCTGGTACATAGAGAGCATAATAAATTTTTTTTTTCTTCTCTCCTAATAGAATTCTAAAAAATAGTTGAGTGTCTTTCACCCAGAAAAGGAAAAAAAAACCCCAAACCTCTACCTTACTGCTACTAAAATTTAAACTTAAGCACCTTCAGTGTTCTCTGGATGATGTGAAAGTATACATACTTGTAATAACTAAGCTTAAATTCAGTCATCATTCAGAATGGCTTAAATCATATTAAAAAGGATCACTGAGTTTTAAAAGAGCAATGCTAAGCATTGCTACATTTCTGCCACCATCACTTACTCATTTAAAGCTCAATTAAGTGCCACTTCCCACAAGACATCTTTTCTGACTTTCCCACTTGTCAGTGACTTCCTTCCTCTTTAAATTTATTTTTCATGTATTTTGCATTTACTTTTCTGTGTTTATATTGAATATAAAAAGCTTAAGTGCTCAGCATTTCATTTTCATGTATATGTATAAATAGCATTTTTAATATGTATAGATACATATATATGGATATTCTATATGTATCACTAATGCCTTCCATAGTGCCCCACACTTTTCAGGGGGAAGAAGTCGTAGTGTTTCAGACTTGTAATTTCATCAGTGTGGACATTCCTTTCATTGATATACTTTGGAAAATCATGTATACCTTGGAAGTTACTTGGGATACTGAGAAGGGAAACGACTTGATTACCTCTGTTGAATACCAAGTTAAGTTTACATTTAATCTCCAATTTAATATTTCTTGTTTGCATAGAGTTGTTTGAATCCTATTTCCCCCGTTAAATTGTGAGTTTCTTGAAAATAGGAACTATCTTGCCTTTGTATCCACAACACTAAATATAGTTACTGGCATACAGTACATGAAGTATCTTTGCAAGAAAACCCTAAATGGGTTCAAGAAGAGTTGGACATGAGTGTAACAACTGAACAGAATTGTTAGTATAGCAACCTTGTGGCACAATGGATAGAATGCTGGGACTGGAGTCAGGAAGACTCATCATCCTAGTTCAAATCCAGCCTCAGACACTAGCTGTGTCACCCTGGGGAAGTCACTTAATCTTGTTTGCCTCAGTTTCCTCACCTGTAAGACAAACTGAAGGAGAAAATGGCAAACCACTGAAAAAAGACCAAACAACAAAAGTATGTGTTTAATAAATGCTTAGTCATTTGGCAAAGGTGCTCAGGGACATACTTGAAAACAGGACTTCAAAACAGGACCATACAAACATAATGCTTCTCCTCCTGACAGATAGTAGATATTGGATAAATATTTGCTGAATCAAAAATGAAGTGAAGCAAAAATCAAGATTTTTCCATATTATCCTATATTTTTTGTGATAATTCAAAGGGTACTAATATATGATTTAACCTATCACTATATAAGCCATCTTAATCACTCCCCCCCAATTTGTTAGTCATGCATGTCCTTCATAAGTTATTTCATGGTACTGTTTGCACAAGTGATCATTGATGATTTGCTACATCCTATTTGTGGTCACCATAAATCTTTCTTCTTTTAAAAACAATTCTCCAGCAATGTTGGTATTCAGTGAATCACAACTATGTTGAATCATCAAGAGAATATTAATATTGGAGAATTAGACTTTTGTGGAAGCAAGCAGTATGGAATTATTGAAAGTATTGCATAATTTTCCAAATGCCTGATCTCTTCCTACTTGGTCTGAACTCAATTCAATGTCCAATTATAACACACGTTAAAGGAAGAGATATCTATAGTGTCATGGACCCATTCATATTCTCACTGCCCTCACTCATGCTCTGAACTTTGGTTCTGTTACATATTCTAACACTTTGAGCGTTTGTCCAATCTGAAGACTACAGGAGGCATGGAAAATGATGATTCAGATAAAGAATATGAATGAATGAGTGAATCAAACATTTGTTAAGTGCTTACAATTTGAAAAGTGCTATGCTATGTACTTACTAAAGGTAAAAATAGAAAAGTATGACTATCTTTGTTCCCCATTCTGATTGGATGGAGGGTGCCACATATATGAAAGGTTTTAGTTGCAAGTCTAGTGGAAAGATCCTATGATCCTTAGGATGCAGTGGTAAAGCACATGGCAATGCTTCTTTAATGCATTTTCCTGGATAAAATGATAACAGTTTCTGATGCTGAACCATCTGACAGTGCCAAAGATGTTGATGATGAGCTTTCCTCCTACCCTATACCTTCAATAGATGGACATAAATACCTGTAGGGACAGGCAATACTTCCCAGAATCAAAGTTTCGACACTGGACTGGAAGCATTGCCAGCTCCAAAGGTTCTTGGTTTCAGAGTTCTACAATATCCCTATTAGAGTCTGAGTCTGATGGTTTTCAAGATAGTAGTGGTTTGCTTTGCTTGACACGTGCTATTTCTTAGTTCTTGTTGCTTCTGCTAGGCTGACTTACCTGTTCTGTGAGTGGCTATGGTTTGGCACTTGGTTGGAATAGCTTGCCTATTCTCTACTAGAGTTATTTCCCCTAATGAAGGCTGTAAAGCCTGGATAGAAGCAGACCATGTAGCCTGGGGTGTATGAAAAAATATGATTAATAATCACCCATCATTATTTCCTCAAACCAGTATTGTATGAAATGGCACTATGGAAAATTGCCTTTTAATCAATCTCTCATGGCCCAACACAGAGCTCTTTAGCAGTTAGTGCTTCTAAATTCCTCTAATATCCACTTAATTAAATAGCATTTATTTGCTTCATATTTATTACTTCATATTAATTACATACTTGACTCTGGGGATACAAAAACAAAGCAATATTTGCCCTTATATATCTAGCATTCTGTCAAAAGGAACATATGCATAAATGTGTAAAGTCCCTTAGTGGCACCCTTTATTCCCCAATACTGGACCCCCAACCCAACTTTCACCTTACTGTATGCTTAATTGGCATTTGTCAAGTGCTTAAATTTTTGTTCTACCTCTTTAAAATATGTAAAGATAGTCTCAGTGTTTTTTTTTTCCATTCCAGGTCAGTATTTCCTATTGGCCATGGAATTTAAAAAATGGATTAAAAAAATTTGTATAAAATGTCATTGATAAGGGCTTAGTATCCAAGATATATAATATCATATTATATATGAATATATATAATATATACACATATGCACATATGTAGTCATTTTTCAAGAGATAAGAGGCCAAAGGATAGAAATAAACAGTTCTCTAAAGAATTAAAAAATCTTCTCTACCACATGAAAGCATGCTTGAAATCGCCAATAATAAGACAAGTGTAAATCGAGAAAGCTCTGAGTTTTCACCTCACATTTTGCAAATTGGAAAAAATGAAAAAAAAGACAATACTTACTGTTTTAGATGTTGTGGAATGATGAATATACTAATAATATATTGTTGGTGGAGTTGTGAAATAGTACCACCATTTTGGAAAGCAATTTGGATTTATGTAAATAAAGTTAGTAAGATGTCCATATCCTATGAACCATGCACTATATTTTTGGGCTTATGCCACAGGGAAGCAATCAATAAAAAGCTAAAGCCCATTAAAAAAAGCAGCACTTTTGCAATAACAGAGAATTGGAAGCAAAGCTCTTGTTCTACCTCAGTTGTTTTCAGTTGTGTCTGACTTGGTGACTCTCCAAGTACTGAAGTGATTTGCCATTTCCTTTTCCAGTTCATTTTACAGATAAAGAAGCTGAGGAAAATAGCGTTAAGTGACTCATCTAGGGTCATGCAGCTGGTAATTGTCTGAGGCTGCATTTGAACTTGGGAAAATAAGTCTTTCTGGTCTCAGTTCTGGCACGCTATCCACTGTGCCACCAAAGTAAATGCTCATTGGTTAGGGAATGCTTAAATAAATTGTGGAATATGTATATAATGGACTATTATTGTGCTGTAAAATATATATGCGATGAATAAAGAGAAACATGGAAAGATCAATATGAATGAATAGAGAAGCAAGAAGAACTAAGGATACTTAGTAATTACAGTGTTAATGGAAAGAATAAACACGTCAAAAATGAATGTAAACATTTTAAAGATGAAGCATGACTTGAATGACGAGATGAGAAGATATCCCCAACCCACCCTTTCATGGAGCTGTTGCATGACATGTTTTTTTTAACTTTTTCAATGTATCATTCAATTATACATTTTTTTCTTTAAAAAATACTACTCTTTTAGGATTTGAACTAAGATCTTGACAATTTCAGGTCCAGTTCTCTATCCACTTACAACAGCTTATGTGTCTTACATTAACAGAACTAGAGTTACAAAACTTATTTAAAAACACACTCCCTGACAATTAGAAAGGACTAAATAGAAGAAAATTGCTATTGATTAAAAGATATATTAGAATAAAATGACTTAATAAATAAAAAAAGAAAATATGCCACACAACAAAAACAACTGACTTGGAAATGAGGGGAAATAATTTAAGAATCACTGGACTACATGAAAGCTATAAAAAAAACAACAACAAAGAGCCTGGACATCATATTTCAAGAAGTCATTAAAAAAAATAAACTGCTGGAACTCAGAAATGGAGGACAAAGTGAAAATAGTCCTCCTGAGGGTGAAAAATACAAAATGGAAACTTCCAGCAACATTATAGCCAAAACCCAGAGCTTACAGGTCAAAGAAAAAATATTGCAAGCAACCAGAAGGAATTCAAGTACCAAAGATCCACCATGGGGATTACACACAATTTAGCAGCCATCATTATAAAGGAACAGAGCTTACAATATAGTATTTCAAAGGGCAAAAGATCTAGTCTTGCCACTGAGAAAAACACACAGCAAATCTGAGTGTCATCCTACAAGAGGAAAAATGGTCCTTTAATGAGAAAGGTCTTCAAAATAGAGCTAATGGAATGACTGGAACTGGCAGTGACTTTGAAATACAAATATGGGGAGTGAAAAGAAACACACAAAGGTCACGAGAGGAAGTAATCATAAGGTAGCAAACATGGACAAGGCATCTAGGTGGCACAGTGGATGGAGTGTTGGCCCTGGAGTCAAGAAGACTCTTCTACTTAAGTTCAAACCTGGCGTCAGCAAAATTCTAGTCAAACTGGCCTTTTTCTCTTTTTCTCACAAATAATGCTCCATCTGTCATCTCTGTGCGTCTGCATTGCCTGCTCCCCATGCCTGATATGGACTATCTCTTCTCTATTGGGAAGTGGTTTTGTTGATTTGTTTTGTCCTTTGTAGAGTACCTAGGACAATGATTTGTACACTCTAGGTTCTTTATAAAAGTTTGTTACATTGGTTTGGACTGGAAGCCTCATGTGGATGAGGAGATATTCCACATGCTATGGAATCATTACCTAGGAACCAAAAGAACATAAAAACAGAAAGAGACTTTAATAAATGTCAAGGTCAAACATGAAATTATTTTGTTTTGACATCATTTAGATAGAAAAATCTCTTCAGTAGAACAAACATATCTTTTCTCACCTTATCCTCCCAGTTGTCAAAACTGGTGTATGAAAAGTTTGATGTTCATTGTAACATCAGAATGAGCATTGTATTTCAAATTTATTGAAGTGAAAAATGGGATTCTAACAGCATAGAAAGAAAAGAGAACAATCTGAAGATTGTCATTTTGAGAAGGAGAATATCTTAAGCCAAATGATTTGCATATATTTGCTCCACTGCTTCTGAAAATGAATTCTTATGACATCCCCATCATATACTAAATCAGATCAAATCAGAGACAAAAGAGATATCAGTTTTGTATGAAATATATTCAAACGCAAATATAAAAATCTGAAGATTTTCACTACTGTAGAACAGAGTTGGTAATATATTTGCGGCATCATATAACAGAACGGCATTGGGTATTTCATTAATGCTTATTAATAACTAGATAACTAGGTAACTAGATAAGGCTATTTTATTTAATGGAGAAGATCAGGCAATAAATGTTCAAATAAAATTGCTGTTTTTACGAATATTATGAAGGGTAAAATTCATGTCAACTGAGAGTTCTAAACATGGAACCACAAAGGCAGAGCTGTATGAAGCAGTGCACTAAGCTCCCCTCAGCAGAACTCCTCCAAACAGATTTAAAAAATTACATCAAACCAATTTGGATGGAGAAAGCCAGAAAAAGTTACATCGTGTCATTTGGACAGCCCAATTGAGCATAAGGAGATAAACAGAGAAGTCTTATGGCTCAAAGGATATCTCAGTGCTCAGGGAGAGGCTATGAAAAAGGCAGGAGGAGAACTTCGGCTCATATCAGGGTACCATCAGATATCTACCAGGAAGTTACAATGGGGACAGATGGTATCTGGAAACTTCGTTACCCACTATCCCATTCTAAATCATAGATCCAAGATAGGTTGTGAAAGGCTCCTGTGCCAGGTTGTGGTGTTCCTAAGTAGGGAAACCCTGGGCTTGGTATTGAGAAATGAAGCTCAGAAGTGAGCAGTAAAGGTGTGGCTGACATCCCTGGAGCAGAGAATGGTGTCATTTCTAGCATCTAGCCCTCTATATAGAGAAATAACCAGGGCATCCATCACAGACCAAAGAGAAACCTACCATTCCATTACTCTGAACCTGAAGAACTATTCAGCTGTCTGACAGGAGTGGAGTCCAGCAGCAGTCTACTTTTACTTAGATTGAAACTTAGGTCAGAAACTGGCAGAGCCCAGACCACAGGACCAACAATCAAAGTTTGTCCTGGACAAAGTATTACTGGGAGTACTGACAGCATCTAGGTCCCCAGTCTACCCTTGAGATCCTGGAATAACATACCAATCAATACCTTAAGAGAGAAGAAATAGAACCTACCAGGATCTTTCCCCATCATAATGAAGGATCCCAGTCCTAACACCAAATATGAAGTCAGAAATTTAAACTGGATGAATGAATGAAAAATAAAGGATCTTCCTTAAATAATTACCATAATGGCAGGGAAACTCAAGATACGTAGCCAGAAAAAGAGAATGATTCCAAAATATCTACAAGTAATGCTTCAGAGAAAAACATAGCCAGCCACAAATTCACCATTTCATAAATGTAATTAGAGTGCTTGAGGAAAAACTAGGAAAAGAAATGAGAGTTATAGAAAAAGCAATTAGAGAGGGAATTAACAGCTTATCACAAAAAAGTATAAAACCTTGCCTAGCAACCAACTTCCTGAAAATTTGAATGTACCAAATAGAAGCCAATGTGGCAAAAAGAAATATCAAGACAAAGTAAAAGTCTAACACTTAAAAGAAAACATGAAATGTCTCTTAGAGGAAAAAAAAAAAACAAGTTACCTGGAAAAGACAGAGAGGAGAAAAAAATTTAAGAATTATTGGGCTAGTTGAATGCCTTTGCCAGAATCCAAGCCCAGACATCATATTTCAAGAAGCCTTAAAAGAAAACTGCCTACATATCTTATGACCAGAGGTCAAAGTGGAAATAAAAAAATTCACTAGTCACTTCTTGAAAGAAAATACCTTATGAAAATTGTCACTAATATAGGCAATAATCCAGAGCTTCCAGGTAAAAGAAAGTATAGTATAAGGCACCTGAGAGAATTCAAGTACCAAAGAGTCATAGTAAAGATTATATAGGATTTAGCAGCCACCATTATAAAGGAGCATAGAACATTGTATGAAATATTACCGAAAGCAAAGGATATAGGATTACACAGGAATATTTTACCCAAACTGAATGTAATGCTGCAGGGGAAAGATAGATCTTTAATTCAATAGAAGATTTCCAAGCATTCTTGATAAAAAAGGCCAGAGTTAAATAGAAACTTTGAAGTTCAAACATTGGAGTGAATAGAAAGTAAAAGAAAACATGAATTAATAGGATAAACTGCTTATATGATGATAATTTTCTCCACTGAACCTCGTCATCATCAGGGGTTATGAATCTAAGTAGCAAAGGGAATCTAGGGAGACAAGACCTGAGAACAGTTCTGTTATTTCTTCATGGGAAAGGAGAGAAAGGTTAGGAAGCTATTTCATATAATCACAGTTCACAAGCACACATCAGGAGGTGGGGATGAGGGGAGAGAGGCTGACACTTCAAACTCACTATCACCTGACCTGGTCAAAGGAAGGAAAAATACATACTGATAAACACACACACACACACACACACACACACACACACACACACACACACATACAACACACACACTCACAGCTGAGTACAGTATCACAGGGTTTTCTTAGCAAAGATACTATATGGTTTGCCATTTCCTTCTCCAGTTTATTTTGCAGATGAGTAAACTGGGGCAAAGAGAATTGGGTACCTTGCCCATAGTCACACAGTTAGCAGGTGATATTGGATTTGAACTTAGCTTCTTGTCTCCAGGTCTGACATTCTTACCACTGTGCCACCTAGTTTTGCTTACCTTGGGGTTTTCTTAGCAGAGATACTAAAATGGTTTGCCATTTCCTTTTCCAACTCATTTTACAGTGAGGAAATTGAGGCAAACAGGATTTGGTGACTTTCTCAGGGTCACACAGTTTATAAGAATTTGAGGCCAGATTTGAACTCAGGAAGCTAACCACCTAGCTGCTTATGACCAAATACATTAGTAAATTATCTTTGGTTTGTCTGTATTTTTATAGTCACAGAATAATCATTTTTATAATTTATTCAGGACTTTAAGATTTGAGGGTGAACATAGAAGGATCCCTGCTTTTGGACTCAGGGGATCTGCATTCAAATATTACTTATAGGACCTTGGCTAAGTCACTTAACTGGGTAAGGCCTCAGACAAACTGAGACATGGGAAAGATCTTAGCTTAAAAAGGCCAGGATTTCCCACTGCATCCTGGGCCACTGCTAGTAGTCTTGGTTCTTGCCATGGGACTCTGATAACTCTGGAGGAAGGAGTGAGGCTAATATCTTTGCACAACTCTGCCTCACTTAAATCCATTTCACTCAAGTGAAGATATCACCCTCAGGATGTCATCAGTCCTCTACAAGAATGAAGGCTGAATAACAAGAATATTTCACTTAACAGGAAAATAGCCAAAGAGGAGAAGAGGTAGGGAAATTGGAAGGAAGATATGTTAAGAGAGGGATTACTCCTAGGCAAGACAAACTCTAAGGATGTACCCAAAACATTTGTCACTCTTTTTAAGGCAGCAAGAAATGGGAATCTGAGGGGGTGTCTATCAATTGGGGAATATCTCAATAAGTTGTGATATATAAATAACATGGCATATTATCATTCTATGACAAAAGATGAAGGGGATGATTTCAAAGAAACTGGGGACTATGAAGTGATGCATAGTGAAAAGAACTAGAAAGACCTATTTATACAATACCAATAATCTCATCAATCCAAGGGTCAATGTTCCAGAACATGGATGATTAAGTATACTATCTACTTCCCGTTAAAGAGGTGGAAGACAGTGTGAAACGAGGCCATTTTATTTTTGAGATGGAAAATGAGGAAAATTGTTTTAGGTGACTGCTTCTGTTTTTGTTTTCCTTTT